>NC_079436.1:26911443-27056443 GCF_903798145.1 Danio aesculapii
TGGATGGGAATGCTTTTACAGTGTCTGGGTTGTTTTCGTGTATTTATATATAGATGAATGTGGCCACGTTGTAAATGCACAGTACAGTTACGATCTTATGGCCACATTATATCATCATGATAACATGATATCGTTGCCTTCAGTGATTTCCTGATGATAAATACAAAAAATAAGAGATTGCGATGACATATGATGATGTGTGCAGGGGTTGTAGTGCTGTCCCATTTCTTAGGGGTAAAATTTGAAGCCCTTCCCCTTCACACTCGATTTCAAGGGCCAAGAGGAAGGGGTTGCGGTAAAAAAAACATAGAATTGGGTTTGGGCCTTACTGTTGTGAATAATGAAATAATTGGCAAAGTATAGGGCAACAGGGAAATAACAAAGCTATAAATTGAGGAGCTTGACAAAAATGTTAATATTTCCTTATATTTATTTTTTCCTCAAAAAGCATTATGTATTTAACACGCAAGAAAATTAATTCCAGGTCCCAAGACTTATATCTTTTATTATTATTATAAATTTTTTGATAGATGTCTAAAAATGTATCATAAAAACTATCACATAACACAACACAGCTTCTGATACTGTACGTTTTAGAATATTCAAATGCCCAGGACTTTGCTTTACAGTCACACAATCAAGATGAAATAAATCAGTGAAACACATCACTACACATCACCGTAGCGATTCATCAAGATCTCATATATCCCTCGAAGGAACTGCACTCTTTTTGCCTTTTGTAGATTTAGATGAAATGCTTCAAAGACCTTATTAGCATCTCATTTTGCGTTTTTGCACTTATATTGTTGTGCATGTCAGAATTCACATAACAATCCAATATGGTGAAGGCGGCTTTGCTGGAGTATCAGCGTTTCCTCATAAAGCAGAATATTTGCCCTGATTCCCCGCTTCAATTATTTTCTTAACAGGACTCACAGCTTGAGAAGGGATGAATCATTCTGAATAAGGTTATGATGTTCTCAATCAGAGGCAGATCATTGCTGAAGATTTCATGCTTGATTATATTTGTCCATTACAGAAACGAAACGGGATCCGTTCCCAAGAATTATGCAAAACCCCAGGTATTAACCCACTGCATTTATTATTAACCAGGTAATGGGAAAAGGTCTGAAATCCAGAAAAATCCTGGAATCCCTTGACTGATACATCAAGATGATGTTACTGAGATTTTGTATATTTTGTATGTATTTTGCGTATTCTCTTTCAGGATCATCCTACAGTACGTTGGGAATATATCCTTTCAAGTGTGTGATCCTCTTAACAAAATGTAAAATAATAATAATAATATAAATAATCATAGCAAGGGATATGTCATAAAGCTGATTCAGGAGTTTTGTTCAAATCTGTGTGAAGTTTATTTAAAGCTAAATCCTAATTTGCATAGTTCTTTGCTCTATACTGCATATTCTGTGCACCATTATGCTGTTGAATATACATTTGAATACAGCTAGTCTAATGCATATTCTAAGTGTTTCTATCTAAAAATTTAATACCCTAAAGAGGTTGTATCACAAGGAATCAAATTTCCTTTTGTCTTTTGAAATAAAAATGCTCAATGCATTATGATAATGTATTACTTCCTTGAAAGGAATCGTCCCATCATATATATATACAACAGTTCTGTCTGGTTCTCGAATCTGATTGGCTGATAGCCGTGTGATATTGTGTAATATCAGAACTCGTTCACCCTCATCACCCTTCTGTATTACTCTGCCCACATAGAGTGACAGCAGATCAATAAACTCACTACACCTTGACCAAAATTGCAGTTGTTGGACAACATAATGTAGAAAATGAAATATTTTAATTATTTATACATTTCTGAGAATTATACCGCGCATCAGCATCCATCAGCAAGATGGCAACAGAGACCGCATAATAAGCTCTTAGAGGAGAAAAGATCAATGTATTTTCAAACTACAGCTGATCAAAACATTATAAAATTGGTGAGTGACATTTTAAGTTGATCTCTCTCTTTTTATGTTGCAATGCTGTATTTTGATTATAATTGTAGTGTATTGAGTGTGAGATGGGACTCACATGTCAGGAATGTATGCATTTTTTCTTTGCCACTCTTTGTATAACCTTGAGTTACTTTTTGGTTGGCCATATGTTTTTAATGAGTCTCCTGTTTTCATTACTGCAGACTAGTTAAGTAAACAGAAAGAAAGAAGAAATTCCATGTGTTTTGCGTTGTTTCTTATCGCAAACACAACAGTAATCTGGTAGTGTTTGTGCTGCTTTGGCTTTTTTGGCGTTGATTATTGTGATCTCCTGATTGCAACAGAGAAATACTGGGAAATGTCTCTAAACTGATGGCATTTCATGCCGTTCAGCCTTATAATCTTAAAATGTGAGCAAAATCACCTGTTTTGTCATCACTTTAGACATTACGCTAGAGAATCATTCAAATACTAGCTCTAAAATGAGGTTGGTGAATTAGTAACGGCTAATCGGTGGAATGGTGGAAGAAAGTACTTCCTCATACAAAAGTATTTTTAAACATGTTTGATTTTCTTTTTGATATACACTATTATGCCATCAAAATGTTGTATAAATGCAAATGTCTGAATAGACAAACCAACAGGCTGAGCACATTGTAAAACATCTGAAATGTTGCTTTGGTCATTCTAAAACGCCTTCACCGTTTCAGTATTAGTGTTATTATATTTTCAATTACCTCCAGAACTGTCAAGAGCATCTGTGCTCCACATCTCATGCCTTCAAACGCCACCAGGCGTTCACTGCACTTCAGCATACTGCTTTCTGAGGTGCAAGTCATTTATTAAATGAAAAAAAGATTCACGCAGCTTCTCCCACTGCAGCAGATTCTATTTTTACTGTTGATATCCGGCGCCAGTTAATCAGGAATTGACGATTTTGTTCTCTTTGACCCTGGATGGAAACACAGCTTTATTCGCATGTATATGCGATATTCCAGATATGCGCATAAATTTAATTCTCATCTTTAGATAGAAACATAGCTATTGAGGGATAAGCAAATCATACTAATATGTATGAATGAGATTGCACAAATTCATATTAACTAGCCACTAATTTAAAAAGTTATGAATTGCCTTGAGATTGTGTTGTAATACGTGTAGTACTGCATAAAAAAAAGACTTATTTTGGGTGGGAAATATTTCTTTACAACATCTACTCACCATCCATAAAAAGATGCATATTTTTTTCCAAACATCTGCAACTTACAGATGTCAGACAGATGAAGGGATGAACACATGACCACCCACATTTACATATCGACATTGGCATTTTGGTGTTTGCCCTACCCAGTCACGACAATGTAACATATCTAGGACAGACTCAGTACAGTATCATCAGAACAACTATACCAGTGTGGAAAGAGTTATTATATTTAATTATAATATTGCTGTTTTATGCTTCTATCACATTATATGCAGCTATTAATTAATTTATTTGACAGTTTGTTTGTTTTTTTTTGTATATATTTTGAGTTTTGTTGCATCCTATGTTAAAGTTCTTTAAAAAAAAGAAAAAGAAAAGAAAAATCCTTTGAGGGGCCTCCTAAACTTAGGCTGTGGCCGAGCAGTGACTGTGCATCTGTGTCAGGGATTTAAAGCAAACAGTTAATTCCACCGCTTTTGTCACAGAAGGATCTCTCTAAGCTCAAAACAAACTTCACCTGCTTCTCAGTTCATTTTGTTTTTCCAGTTGAACAAAAGGCTCGTCTGAATGAGCGAATCCTTTCATAGTCCTGTTGTTGCTGATTATTAACCTTCCACTGAACTCTCAATTAATCCACCCGGGGGTCATGTCAAGCCGAGCAGGAGTACAACAGCCCACTGTAGCCGGACAACCTTGCTGCATTCGAACAGCCTGATACCAGCCTGCCGACGACGCTCATTGGTATTCCTCACAGCGGCGAGTGTGTGTGGAGAATTAATTTGTTACATATGTCATGTTCCTCATGCAGTCCTGGCACACATTATGGCTGTGTCTTCTGGGACTACCCTCAAACCATGCTCCGGGGCTGTTTCCGCACTCCCAGGAGGCCCGGCTAGAAAGAAGAGGAAGAATTAAGAAATTAAAATGATGCACGGCCCTGGAGGTTTAGCAGCCAAGGCCTGCTAGCGTTGCGGTGGGAGAGAATGATGTACATGAAGCGAAGAAAAAGCAATACACTTTGAAAAATAATCAAAATAGTGCAGCGTAAGCAAGGTAATGCTTTGTCTGATATTGATATGTCAGACTCACAGAATTCCTTACAACTCAAGAGAAGAAAGACAAAATTGAGCAATAACGCAAACACAGCCATCAGCTAAATTCTCCTCCATGGGCTGAGTGCAGATCAGGTCAAGTCATATTTACTGTACCTCACAGTGTAATCATTAATAGCAGAAAGCAGGCTATGCGGCTGGTCTATCAGTTTTTGTATTCCACTGCATTGCTTTTCCATTGTTTTTCTGTGTAAACATGCACTGGATAGATGCGTTTGACCATTGGATATATTTTTTGCTGCCCTTTTCCACACATAAAAACACATACAGTATCATGTGAACATGGCCTATATGTTTTTATAAATGGGACGGTTCACCCAAAAATAAAAATTATGCCATCATTTACAGTACTGATGCTCTACTTGTTCTAAACTAACCTGAGGTACTTTCTTCAAATGAGAGAAATGAACAGAAAGTATTTTGAAAAAGCTGGAAATCTATTGGCTTCCAAAATACTTGTTTTACAACTATGGCTACTGGTGTTCATTTATTCGTTCATTCATTCATTTTCCTTCAGCTTAGTCTTTATTATAGAGGTTGCCACAGCGGAATGAACCGCCAACTATTCCGGCATATGTTTTGCGCAGCGGATGCTCTTCCAGCTGCAACCCAGTATTGAAATAATCCATACACACACCCACCCACGCACACACTACGGCCAGTTTAGTTTAATCAATTCACCTATAACGCATGCCTTTGGACTGTGGGGGAATCTCACACAAATATGGGAAGAACATGCAATCTCCACACAGAGACACGCGAACAAAATGGCGATGGTTGGCCACGCCTACTGGTAGCTTCTTTTGGGTTCTTCAGAAACCTATGGGTGATGTCCCAGATACTACGTCCATATCTTTTACAGTCTATGGGTACACCAAGTGTGTGTGCGAGAGAGACCTGGTGCCCGCTAGAAAGGACAAGTGTGCTTGCTAGAGAGACCGAATGCACGTGAGGTAGGCTGATTGAACGCGCGAGAGAGATCGAGAGTCTATTGATGTTACTATTATTAATTACTATTACTAAAACTACTATGTTTGTTGTTTCAAATAAATAAGCACACATTTGTTATCTGTATAACAAAATTGATTAGTTAAGTAGACACACTCATGTTATTTAAAATGTATAGTGTTGAATCACTCAATCAATAAAGTAATTGAGTTACATTTTGAATGAAGTAACTAGTAACTGTAATTAGTTACTTTTTTTTAGTAACTAGCACAACACTGGAGGCGACTGTGCTAACCACTGAGCCGGTATTTACATTTTTCTAAATATCTTTTTTTTCTGTTTGTAAGAAGAAAGAAACTCACATATGTTTGGAACAAAAGGAGGGACAGTAAATGTGAGTCCATTTTTGTTTTGTTGAACTATCCCTTTAAAAATATAAGTTAAAAGGGTGGTTTTATAGGAATGCAATAGATTCTAAAACAGTTCTTAAAATTCCCCCTTAAAGACTGCAGGAAAATTTGGCCCCAATCCATTACTTAGCCCATATGTGACACAGATCTGTTTGTACTGTACATGACCACGTTGATTATGGTTTCCAATTTGCTTATGACACACGCACAGACACAAATTTAATTGAGCACTAATGCCTAGTGTGAACATAACCCTGCTGTATGCCTTAAAACCCATTTCTGATGATCAAAAAGACATATTTAAAAAAATTTTATGAAAATATTTTTCATACCTTAAAATAGGTTGAATATATTTCATGCAAAGTATGCTAAATATTTCACTTAATCAATTTCACTCGCTCAACTGAAGTCATAAACACTTCTCTATGCTACTGTAAGCAGCATTATTAGAATAATTCGGCCATGAATATTTAAACCAGAAACAGATTCTAAAGAAGAGAAAAGGCTAATTAAACTGGGTCATCTAAAAGTCAATATTTCAGAATGGTAAAGCATTTTATGTATTTCATGTCTATGTCAGGCATGTAATTAATATCATTAGCCATTGGATTGATTACATTATCAAACAGCTATGTGTTTTAATGTTACATTGTTAAGTAAAAACGCTTTGAACATCATAGAAAGTCAGTGGAGAACAGCATCAGAAAAGCCCCAAGCAGTGGGATTGGTAAAATATTTGTGATGGTAGGAAACAGGAGCAAATTCAAACTGCATTCGTGACACTTGAATACAGTATGTAATTCACACAAAGCCAAAAATATATAGTTCTATAGGGTAAACTAGAGTAAATCTGGACCTATCGCATCTCCTATGACTAGCATCAGTCTACTAGCATCAAGTGTTCATCTAATGCAGAATCTCACCTTTTTGCCTTCTTTTTGTCTACTATATAGCAGGAAGTATGTGATTTTAGATGTAAATTGTCTTTGGTGCACTGACATTTTAAAGAATGTTGACTGATGAATTGCACCTGGTTTGTCTTCAAGCATGCTAATGAGGTCATGAACTGCCTTTTAAAACATTTGTACTGCTCTCTCAGACCCACTAAAATATCAATATTTCACACAAAATAACAAAACATAAAAAGAAATAGACTATTATTTTCAAATTATTTTTAGGATTCTAATTTTAGGTTCCAATGTTGGAAAGAACAGCAGCAGTGACATTTTACTCATATTAGTGTGGTGCAACTTTACTGTCAGATCCAATATGGTAAATTTAACAATCTGTGTTTGGCAGTGTTTTTCCACAACTTGACTCTGCAAAAGTCTTATGTAATTGTTGATGACCATGACTGTCGATGGTCAGCACTGACGCCTCACAGCAAGAAGGTCGCTGGTTCAAGTCTCGGCTGGGCCAGTTGACATTTCTGTGTGGAGTTCTTCCCCTGTTGGTGTGGGTTTCCTCTGGGTGCTATAGTTTCCCCCACAATCTAAAGATGCACTATAGGTGAATTTAATAAACTAGGTTGGTCGTAGTGTGTGTGTGTGTGCGTGTGCGTGCGTGCGTGCGTGCGTGCGTGCGTGTGTGTGTGTGTGTGTGTGTGTGTGTGTGTGTGTGTGTGTGTGTGAATGTGAGTGTGAATGTGAGTGTGAATGTGAGTGTGTATGTATGTTTTTCAGTAATGGGTTGCGGCTAGAAGGGCGTTCACTGCATAAAACATATGCCAGATAAGTTGGCAGTTCATTCTGCTGTGGCAATCCCTGATAAATAAGGGACTAAGCCGAAGGAAAATTAATGACTGAATGTTTATCTACATCAGGGGTCACCAATCTCGGTCCTGGAGGGCCAGTGCCCCTGCAGAGTTTAGTTCCTATATGCCTCAACACACCTGCCTGGGTGTTTTAAGTACACCTAGTAAGACCTTGATTAGCTTGTTTAGGTGTGTTTGATTAGGGTTGGAGCTAAAATCTGCAGGACACCAGCCCTCCAGGAACATGTTTGATGACCCCTGATTTACATGAATCAGTGGGTAGAGCTAAACAGGAATTATTGTATCAATACGTTTAACGTAGAGTTGATGCAAATTTCACAAGTTCACACTTGCAATCGTTTCAGAATAAAGCGTATTTGGCGTGCTGTCCGGGGAGAGGGCTCTGAGCTCAGGGAGACACCCCAACTCGAGTTATTCCCCTTATCAGGAAACAGAGAGGAATTGGGATTCGAGCAAAGTATCTAGCCCGGCCCCAGACGCTCCCGCCAGGATTGTAATGTATAAGAGGTGAGGTGTTGGGGTGGTGGAGGGATGCTAAAGTTGTGAGATGCTGCAGGTAAGACAGCTTTGGTATATATAGGGGTTTGGTCAAGAAATAATTGGATAATAGAATAATTGTCAATGACGTATTTGATACTGAAACTTCTGCCCGTGCTCCTCCCGAAATTTGTTTACAAAACATCACTTCACAACCTCTTATTATTATTATTATTTGGCGTCAGTATAAGCTGTTTTTAGACAAATGAGAAAGTATTTAAATGTACATACTTTGATTATACAACAATGAACACATGTCATAATATCAAGGGAATTTTGATTTCTCAGTTCACAGCTCCTTTAAAAAACTTGCTACTGATGTAAACAATGTTCATTTCAGAATATTTTGCTCAATATTTAGGCCCAATCCCAATTCTCCCCATTAGTCTTTCCCCTTCCCTTTCTCTTTAGCTTGAAGGCGGATATTTTTCAGCACCACACTCGAAACCAAGGGTTACAGAAGTCAGGAGATGCACAAATTTGTATTTTTTTGTCATTATTACGGATTTTCACAACAAACAAGCATATGTTTTAAGTGAAGTTTAAATTTTAAACTAATTTCAAGAGGAGCATGTGCTCATGATTGACCCAGCTGGTCCACATTGGCTAATCATGATCCTCCAATCAAAGGATCCCAAGTCACTATATATATATCCTCATTTCCTCTCTACAACTATCTTCGTCTGGAAGAAACCCCCCTCCTCCCCTTCTTCCACCTTTATCCAGAATGGGCGGCACGATGGCCCAGTGACTAGCACTGTTGCCTCACAGCAAGAATACCAATGGCGTTGGGTCTTCACTGGGCCATCTGGTGTTCCTGTGCGGAGTTTGCATGTTCTCCCCGTGTCCGCGGGGGTTTTCCCCGGGTTCCCTGGTTTCCTCCCACCATCCAAATGTGCTCTATATTATAAAATAAGCCTAAATCTTTTTTCTAATGTCTTACTCTCAGGAAGTTCACCTTGGCCTCAGCAGCGGGGGAGTTTCAGATCGACCTGAGCTCAGTCTCCCCTCGCCCTGTGAAAGGAGGGAGCCCTGGGCTTGAGGATACCTTAAGCTCAGGGCTCTCTCCCGGGACAGCACGCCAAACAAGCTATGTATAAATCGTGAGCTAAGTGTGAACTCTTGAATACATTTATAACATGCGTTCGTGTTTTACTGTCATGCTTTTTAAAAATAACGCTAAAATAAAAACAGATATATTTCGCTATCTATAATCTATAACAATAACTCCTGTATAGTATTTCCACAACATACTTTCACATCTGTCACTTAATGACCCTCGAATCACCAGTCAGAAATGTCCAGTAGCCGGGAATGACCTTTTACAGTGACTGGCACAATGTTAATGTTTTTTTGTGTGTTTATATATAGATAATTATGGCCACGGTGTAAATGCACATAACAGTTATGATCTTATGGCCACATTATACATCGTTATGATAACATGATATCGTTGCCTTCAGTGATTTCCTGACGATAAATACCAAAAATAAAGCAACTGGAATAACTACAGCAGTGCTATCATTGATCTCATATGAAGCAAGAGCTCGCAATGACACATGATGACATGTGCAGGTGTTGTAGTGACCCATTTTTTAGGGGTACATTTTGAAGCCCTTCCCCTTCACACTCTGTTTCAAGGGCCAAGGGGAGGTATAGGGGTACACATTAGAATTGGGATTGGGCCTTAGCTTTTTATAGAACCTTTTTGTCAGACAGAAAGGTTCCATCATGGTTGTTGTCACCATTTTACCATCAATGCCAGTAAAGAACATTTATTTTTAAAGAGTCTGTCTGAATAGCCAAATTGCACCATAACTTGAGCGAATCACCCTCCCCATTACAGTATAAAGGAAGTGTCTAAAAAAAAGTTGTTTTTTTTTCCCTTTCACACGTCAGATGAAATGAATGTCTCCAGTACAGGCCCAAAATTTTGAAGCATGCTTGTCTTCAGTCTAATTTCTCTGTCTCTCTGTCTGGCGCTCTCCCTCTCTATCTTGGGTGAGATGAAGTGCTCTAACTCATTAGTGTCACATCTGTTCTCACTGGCTGAGGTGAAAGCTTGTCGTTCTTGGCCACTCCTCTGGGTGATTGACACGTTTTGGTGAGCTCCGTTTGATCGATTGCTCTTAACGGCAAATCACAATGAGGGCTCAGCGGAGAGAGCTCTGAGTTTTGGCTCCGGCTCAGTCGGCACACAATGACAGAGTGCGTCGCGGTGATGTTGTCCCTGGCCAGCCTCTCCTATACTCCCATCACCCCCTGGGACTCTTTTTAAGTGACATTCCCACAATGAGGCTTCCGATGTCCAATGCCTCTAAAAGAAGAGGATGGCGGTCCCATCAGAATGACCAAGAATCTGCAGGGAATTGATTTTTGTCTGAGCACCTCAAGCTGTCCCCCTTTCTTCTCCCCGTATATTTAAATCATTTGGGTCGTTTACTGTAGCAAGAAATAGAAAATAATGCGTGAGAAAAGTTTTGTGGAACATTAAGGTCACTGTAGTCGGTTTGGTTTATCTTCCCCCTAGTTTAATAGCCCTTTCAGAGCTCAGCTGGTGTGAAGTTGAGACCTACCTATTAAATATAGGACAAGTCTACTTATCTACTTTACACTAGGTTTCACCTGCAGGACAGCTTCGGTGCTAATATAACATTAATACATTTTTATATTAAAAAGTGCATTGAGGAAAAAATAATATGTAGGCCCTATTTATCACCGGCTATAAGAATAAGAACAATCATTTGTTCAAAAATATCATGTTTGGTTAAAAAAAACCATACAGTGCCTATAGAAAATCATCATATCCATTTGAAATAATTACTTATACAGCCTACAGCCTTATACAGTCATACAGCCTGCAATCAAAATCACATTCCAAATAACTTGTCCAGACTTTTGAAAAGTTTTTGTAGTCTTCTCCTAACCTGTGCCTTTCCACAACTTTATCCTGAAGGTCTTTTGAAAGCAGGGTGTAATGTGAGTAAAGGTATAGATTTTTACAGTGTATGTTGATTTTCTATAGGCACTGTAAAGCAAATATGAAATACCTTCATACAAAATTGAATACAGACCAAATGGGAGTTTGCTAAAATAATAGCTTTACACCAATGTATTGGTTAATAATCTTTATAAGCCAATTTGCCAATAAGCAATAAATGCTGTCAATCATAAGAGTGAAAAGAATCAAAAGAAAGCATGCAATGATTTTGTGATGAGTGTAAAAGAATGTGTGTGTGTGTGTGTGTGTGTGTGTGTGTGTGTGTGTGTGTGTGTGTGTGTGTGTGTGTGTGTGTGTGTGTGTGTGTGTGTTTTGGAAGTGTTTTTTTTTAGTTAAAATGACAACAAAGCAGCAGTTTATAAGCTGCACTTCTAAAATATTGTGAGGTGTAAATTTCATTATTTTTTAGCACAGCTGACAAGAGTTTCACGCTTTAAATGTTGACATGGTAATGAATATGACAAATTTCTCAAAGCTAAAGAGTTCAGTCAATGTTAATATAAATTAGAAACATTCAAAAGTTAAACTGAAAATCTTTTTTTATCAGATCTTTTTTTTTTTTTTTGCTCAATTAAAAATTTTAATTAGAATCATGTATTTTTAAGACCATTGCTGAACAACCATTGCTGTTTTCGTCTGCTTTCCTTTTAATTTGTAGAATTAACTCCCATTAGTTTAAAAGAGGACAGAACAAAATGGGAATTGGCAGATATCACTCTTAACATTCAACAGTGTCAACTTTATTTCATTTAGGGCCATGAAGGTTTCTTATTGGCACCTGTGGTTTAATGAAGAACCTTTAAAATCCATGTACCTTTTCTTTTAATCAAAGGTTCTATTTAATGGAGAAACGTTCTGTTTAGCTAAGACAAGTGTATTACCTTTTAGGTGTGCTGCAAATTTAAATAAATAATAAAAAAGAACCATTGTGCATCGATGATTTACAGGGTAGTAGTTTTTATTTTAAATCAAATAATTTGGGTGCATGATTCAATGATTGTAAGAGCAACAAAGAATAACTTGATTATCAACTTCTAGTTGATAATTTAGAAAAGTGGCAGAAGGTAGACATTTCAGATAAATCATTTGTTGAACTGCGTCCCAATCATCACAAATAACGCAGAAGACCTATTGGAACCTGCATGGACCCAAGATTCTCATAGAAAAAAGTTTGGTGAAGTAAAAATCTTGGTTTGGGGTTACATTCAGTATGGGAGCATGGGAGAGATCTGCAGAGTGGATAGCAGCATCAACAGCCTGAGGTATCAAGACACTTGTGCTGCCTATTGCATTCCAAACTGCTGGAGAGGGCAAATCCTTCAGTAGGATAGGGCTCCTTCTCATACTTCAGCCTCCACATCAAAGTTCCTGAAAGCAAAGCAGGTCAAGGTGCTCCAGGATTGGCCAGCCCAGTCACTAGTCACATTATTCAGCATGTCTGGGGTAAGATAAAGGAGGAGGCATTGAAGATGAATTCAAAGAATCTTGATGAACTCAACGCTTTCTTTGCCATTCCAGATGACTTTATTAATAAGTTATTTGAGTCATTGCAGAGATGTATGGATGCAGTTGTCCAAGCTCACGGGAGTCATACACAATATTTATTCTTTTCCCACTGCACCATGACTTTGTATTCTATACTGTACATTATTTTACAGTAAGTGACAAGACTTTTGTCTAAGCAAAGTCAGACCTTACAGTCCTAATTAAATAACTAAAAATCAAGACATGATCATATATTTTTTTGGTAAAATAAGCGTAATCTAGAGGCCTTTGCCTTTCATATAAGCCACTTCTGATACCAAATAATCAACTATATTCAAGTTATTATTTGTTGTTCATAAAACTTGGATAGGCAACAAGACTGCCATGGATTAATCTCCTAGGGCTTGAGTGTCCACATACTGTACGTGGACAGAACATTTTAGCTCTTAAATGGCTATTTAAAATACTTTGTATGTCTGTAACAAAATATAAAACATTCAGTGTCATCCTGCAACTGTTTTGCAGCATATGAAATGTCCCAAACAATATTTTTAACTGTTCAAAATTATAGTCAAAGCAAAAAAAAAAAAAACATTCTATGTTAAATATGCATTAAAAAAAAAATCAGGAAAAAAGTGTTTTATGTAAATTCAGACCACGAGTCCACATATATGGACATAATTTTTCTCTAAAAGTACATTGTATCAAAATATAATACTTAGGATTTTATTCTAATTAGGTTCGAATAAGCCCAAATAGCAAAGAGAAATAAAACAATGCATGTAAAAAAAAAAAACACCTTGGGCCTTGAGGATAAAACAATAAAATGGTTTCATTTAACAACTTCAACCTTTTCTCTCAAAATTGCAAGATTGCAAGATGTAAACTCAAGATGCAAGATGTAAAAAAAGATGTAAAAGTTGCTGTTGTCGCTTTTGTCATGTGTCAGAAACAAGCTTTAGTACAGTATACGTACAATTTCAGAATATCAGCACATTTTAGGCAATGAAACTACACATAGTAACTGTTGTACAATACCCAACAGAAGAATAGCTTCAATATTACAGTACAGTAGTATAGTATAGTATTTTGATTACTAAATATAAAGACCACAGCGGTTCAAGTCGAAAAGAAAATGAATGAATGAATATAAATACCACACATAATCTGTAGAAACAACCTGCATTGAGCAATTATTTACAATAAAAGTAATAGTTAGATCAAATAGCAAAGAGCAACATAAATAAGGTCAATTGTGCTTTCATGTTAACTGTAAAGCATCAGCATTAGCGAGACTTCAATCAACCACCACTTAAAAAAGAAAAGACAGGAGGAGATTTGGCTAATACCTGACAATGTTTTGAGAGCTGCTGATGTGTAGGTCTTATTAAACATGATATCATTGACCTTTATGTGTGCCAAGACATCTCCTGCGGCAAGACCAAGCACAGGCCTCAGCGGAGGGGAAGGATGTGCTCAGTATGGAATGTGTGTCATAACGGGGGGTTGTCTTTATATGCTGGGTCACTGTCACACATAAGTGTTTTGACCCTTGTCACTTGCATTACAGGCCGAGAGTGTGATCGCAGACCGTTTTTAGCCCTTTAATTACTTATTACTCGAAAGGCACTGATTCCTTTTTTTAACGGAAGGTGCCTCAATCCTTTAATACCAGCCGTGAACAAAGCAGCTGCGGCTGTCTTACACTGTATCCCATGGAGATCAAGGCAATGAATATCTCTAGGTTTTAGTCACTTTTTCATTTTAGCATTATTCAGTGTGTCATCTGCATTCTCCGACTTTGCAGACACCGTTATAAATTAGATCGGGGAGCTGGTGGCAGTAGGCCGGTCACTCAAGTACAGCGCAGCAGTGCCCTGTCTACGGCTATAGGGACCTAATGTGATTTAATAAAGACTTCTATTGAGGCAAGGCGCTTGATATTTCAAGCAGCGCAATGATGTCAAAAGAGCTGTGACTGTTATGAACTTTTATGACCTCGTGTGAGGGTAGAGATGTCTTGGGTGCTGTTTTATGCGACCTTGAGCTCTGGGCTGTATATCCAATTCATTTCAGTGAGCCTATTAAACACCGCTCTTATGGGACACCGGCTCACAGCCTGCTTTATCATTGCGTTATTTAACCCACAACAAGTCAGGAGCAGTAAATTTATCACAACATGCCAGTGTGAAATGATTAGTCGTGTATCGTGAAATTCCAGAGACTGAACTAACACTAAAACATTTAAAATTGAACAAAAATACAAAAAAATTATATATTGCATCTAAATTGGAGTAATTTTGGAGTATAATTTGGAGTTCATTTTGGAATTGCTCAGTGAGGGTGTTATATATAGCCATTATGCCTATACACTACACTACTGACTTGCTTGTTGAATAGCCATTATTTTCACACTACACAATTGTCTGTCATCAATGATGTCCCTTCCAGTCAAAACACAAAATTATTAATATGTGTGTATTAATAGTCACAATAGGGTATATGCCGAGCTAGTGTTTCTTCCCATACTAAGAAACTTCCGGTGAACGGTTAATGTGACTTTTTTTCCATTTAATACGGTTTCTTTTACAGCATCGATGTTGTAATGTAATTGAAATACAATGCGTTAAATAGACTTTGGCATTCATTTAGTTGCTCAAGTGTAAAACAAGACAAAAAGCCATTTACTCGCACGCGCCCGTCAGAATCGGTAGGTTAGCGCAGAAGGTCCATTGAATATACTGGGGTAAAAGAAATGTTTATATTTTAAAGACATGGCATGGAAAATTTTTATTAAACGCAGAGCTTCTTGTGCAATCGGAGACCCACTTTATATCGGATATCACTCAGCCAGTGGAGATCGCTGATTTTTAAAGAAAACAGACCTTAAACGTGCCGATTTTGCAGTGGTATACAGTTCACCGGAAATGCTTAACCCAGGTTACTGTCAAATTCAAAGTCCTTTGGCATACTTCCGCATATACCCTATTTATGCTATTAACTAGCTTATTACCTGCCTATTATCAAAATATTAGCTGTTCATATGATAGAAGTATGAAGTATGATCTTATTCTGCATCTCTAATCCTACCTAATCCCAACTTCTAATTTACTAACTATTAATAAACAGCTTAGCAAGCTGGTAGTGTTAGTTAATAATTTGTTTTTATCATGAATTGTGACCTAAACTATAGCGTCATCACTAATTCTGTTAGATCACATCTTCAATAATCGACTCATAAGACTAATATACTGAATTTCATAGATAACCATTGCTAAAATGTAATGAGTGGCCAGCATTACTGACGTTACAACTGATTACGCTTCACTGAACCAGCAGTGTTTTTGGTTACAAAAATAGGACTCGAAAATTGAATCACTGTTACCTTGTATTTTTATTTGAGAGACACTCTATAATAACATTTGTGTAGCACTTTTCTGGACGCTCAAAGCACTTTACACATTAAGGGAATCTCCTCATCCAGCACCAGTGTGCAGCATCCACCTGGATGGACGGCAGCCATATTGCACCAGCTGATTGGTGGAGAGTGGGCAAATTTGGCCAAGATACCAGTGTTAACCCCCTACATTTTACTTTATACAGCAACCATAGCGTTCCCATGTGGTCTCCCATCTAGATACTGACCAGGTGCAGCCCTGCTTAGCTTAAGTGGGCGACCATGTGAGAATTGCAGAGATTGCAGAGAGCTAGCTGCCGGCTACTGTATATAGACTGGTTGTTCATATGACGACATTTAAAATGTAATAACTATATTGTTGTAATACAATGATCTAATGGGGCTTTCACGGCTGGTGTATTTGTTTCAGTAGCTGACACATTTTCTTCCGCAGGCTGTTTTGTTTGGGCTTATGTGAACACTGCAGTCATGCTTGGATCTGCATCAGAACAATTGATCCAATGTGGTCTCAACCTGCTTGAAAACAAACTTTTGAGCAGTTTGCTTGTGTTGAGAAAGCAATCTGAACCAACTGACCAGTGAACCAGGCTTTATCACAATGTGTGATGAGTTATTGCATAGAATATGTGAAAAAACAACTTTATTTTGCTGCTGACTCTCAAAATGAATCTTAGGATAACTTTTAGCAAAACGCAAAGTGCCTAAATGAAATTTGTTGAAATCTGAACAGCCCAAAACACATACAAAAAATACAGTAAGAGTTAAACACAGTTAAATACAGCCTAAATTATTGCTCAAGTGGCAAATTGTAAACAAATGCTTGTGAAAATGTACCACACTAAGAAATTGCTACAATTTTAATCCCAGATGAGATCTACAGTTGTTAAAAGAAAACATTTTAGTGAAGTTTATTAATAAACTAATTTCGAGAGTATCACGTGCTTATAATTGCCCGCATTAGCTTACGATTGATTCACCAATCAGATGATTCCTAACTCACTATAAATAACCAGAGTTTCTTATCTCAGTATCTTCGTCTTGAACAATCCCCCCACCCACCACTACTCCCTCTCCTTTCTAGATGGGTGACACTGCGGCCCAGTGATTAGCATTGTTGCCTCACAGCAAGAATGTTTCTGGTTAAAGTCCTGACAAAACCAGTTGACATTTCTATGTAGAGTTTACTCATTGTCTCCGTGCTCGCGTGGGTTTTCCTCGGGTGCTCCGGTTTCCTCCCAAAGTCCAAAAAACATGCAACCGAAGTAAATTGAACATACCAAATTGACATCTTAACCATTCTTATATCTGTCAATAGCCAGAAATAAGTCAGGGGAGTTCATCGAGATCTACCTGAGCTAAAACTGCCCTCACGCCTTGCTAACGGGAGGGAGCCCAGGCTTGAGGATCTTATAAGCTCAGGGCTCTCTCCTGAGGATCTTATAAGCTCAGGGCTCTCTCCAGCATGCCAGCATGCCAAACAAGCTTATTACCAATCATCAGCTAAGTGTGAACTCTTGAAAAACATTTTAAAAAGAGTGTATACATTACTATTATTCTTATTCTTACTACTATTACTATTATACTAATTCTGAAAAAGGTAATAAACAAATTATAAACAGCTGTCGAATGTCATTTGTGTACCAAAAACAACCCAGGCTCATTCTGAGAACGTAGTCCCGGGGACGTTTCTGGAAACCGTGAAATACGTAGCCGGGGGTACGTACGGCTGCATTTAATTTTTTTAAGCGAACGCTGCGGGGCGGTGTGACGCCGTTCCCTTCGGCACTTGCCGGCCGCTCGCCTCCGTGTGGAGGGCTTTCCCGCTGCAACCAGTTTGTCCGGTTAGCTCTTGGTGTACTCTGGCGGACTCGAGGTGCAGAGAGGGGCTGACCACGACAACGACGATGACCGGGTTCGAGTCTGGGGAAGAGCGGTTCCAGAAATCAGGTAAGAAAACAAAAACAAAATCCAAAAAATGAAGCGAACAAGTTCGTCACAGGGTGAGAATGTGGTCAAAATCCGAAAATGTGGTAAAAATCAGACGAGGGCTTTTCTTGTTCTGGACGGCTTTTATGAATCGTCGTTGGTTGGGTTTAGGGACGGAGGAGGGTGGGTCAGCCGATTGGCCGGTTGCACGGTCAATCATTCTGTCATCCAGGCAGACAGGCGGAAGGTCGTTCGACAGCGGCCTCTAGCGGGTTTACGCGAGAACGGCGCGGGAAAAAGCGCGCACAGCGGCCTCTCGCGGACTCGCGAAAACAAAAACTGCAAAAATACGTACCTCCGGGGATGTATTTCGCGGTCTCTAGAAACGTCCCCGGGACTACGTTCTCAGAATGAGCCTGGGTTGGCTAAAAAGTAATTTAATTTGTAAATGTTTTATTTTATTTTAGATTTAGATTTTTTTTGGGGAGCACTGAAAGTCTATGACTGTGTTTGTTATCATACCGCGGCTGCATGTGTGCATGCAATAAATTGATATCCCTGAGTGCATTGTTATATAGCATTAACTATAGACTGTAAATCAACACTGACCTCCACTGAATAAAAGGTTAAGAGGATTTTACTCGTCCAGATGTCGATAGCTAAAACAAGCAGCTGGGAAAGCGACTGTGGGTGAGCAGATTTAGGTGATAAACTCTGTGTGGAGTCAGAGGTCCATTGACTCGGACGGAGGGGGTTGTAATTCTCTAGCTGCTGGTGCTATAGCCTCTGTGTGCCCGCCGGTTGATGGAGACTAACTTGGGGATCCTTTGATGTGGAAGGTCACTGTAAAAGTCCTCATTAAATAGAGTTTTATTTGCCTCCCAGCAGCCCGTCTCCTACCTCGCTAACCTCTGCCACTGTGCTCCATTTGCATGATAGTGCTACTTTCTGTCTGTGGTGAACACTATCAATAGCTTCCTCTCCTGGAGTGCCTTGTTACGTGGGCATTCATTGAGATATCCTCAAGATAGAGGCTTTGTTGCTGTCCCTTTGAACCATATTCATCATCCGGGCGATGAGTCAAAGAAACCCCCGGGTGAGTTATGATATGTGGAGTGAACAGATTTTCCTGAGGTTCTGTTATATAAAAAGGTATGTGGACCGGTAATTGTCAGTTTATAGATGGTGCAAAGAGGAGCGAGATAAGATCTGGACTGCAAAAAAAGGCCATGTGGTGAAATTACATACTGTGGCTGTTTATGTGATGTGACAAATTACTGTATTTACTAAGAGACATGCTTTGGAGTGGTATGTACAAAGTGGGCAAACAAGTTTTGATAACTGTACTTCGTGATCTGAGTAAAAATGGGCCAACATTATCAGCTAGGGGCGAAGATGACTTTGGAAATGACTGGGTCATCTCTAATACTCAATAGCTTAAGCTTTGTAACATGAATAAATTTGCTTGTATTGATGATAGTAATCATTTTTCATGCTTCCTTCACATGTTAAATGAGTAAGCAGTCAAAATGTGGGCATGAAATTTAAAAAGAAAATTAGCAAGAATTTGAACATTTTGCTAGAACACTGTAAGGTAATTGTGATATTCAAGCTCCTTAGTTGGGTGGGCTATCAATTTTAAACTTGGCAGACCATTTCTCCTCTGGCCAAACTTCTTGTGCAGAGCTGCAGTCATGCAACCATCACACTGAAAACCCTAATAAGTTGACTGAACTAAATTAATTGAGTAAACTCGTTAGTACTAAGTTTGGTGAACTGAACAATTTAAGTATAGTCTACAAAACTGGCAAGTTAAATAAACTTAAATATGCAAGTTTTGGGAGACTCCATTACTCAGGTAAATTGAGGCAACGAGTTTACTCAATTAATTTAGTTCAGTAAACTTATTAGGGTTTTCAGTGTATATATATATATATATATATATATATATATATATATATATATATATATATATATATATATATATATATATATATATATATATATATATATATAGTAACAGAATAAAATGTCTGTCACTTGTTTTTTTTATCCATGGAATAATGGAAATAAAAATGCTGTTCTAATGGAACTACAGGGCACTAGAGGGCGCTGGTCAGACCCCTGGAATGTATAATAGGTGAGCGGGTGATTGAAGAAGTAGCCATTTATTCACATTATGATGAATAATTATACCTCAAGCCATTTGTTTTATGATTTAAAAAAAGACCTTGCACTTAAAAGGTTGCACATATTAGAATTTTACAGTCAAGACTACATTTGTGAAAATGACCTATTTTTTTCAAACAATTAATAATGATTTTGAGCTCACTACACTTGAAATCTTAAGTTTATGCATTTTCATGGTACACAAGTTAAATTAACTCATATTTTAAGTGATAGGACCAAAATGCAGAACTTTAAGTTATGTTGTCAACTTTACTTAATTGTTTAAGTAAAGACAACATTAGGGTTTACAGTGCATGATCAGAACCTGCAGGCGTGAGTTGGTCACCGACGGTGAAACTTACTCACATTTTTTGAGCTCATTCTCTTATTAATAAGGGGTTGCCACAGATGAATGAACCACCAATTACTCTGGCACATGTTTTACTGGTGGATGCCCTTGCTACACCCACACACTTTGCTCAATTTACCTATGGGTTACTACATGTCTTTGGACTGTGGAGTAAACTGGAGCACCCAGAGAAATCCTATGTGAACATGTGAAGAACATGCAAACTCTTGCTGTGAGCCACTGTGCTACAATACTCCAGTCAAAACAACATCAATTAATTAAAAACTAATAGATTAAATTAAAACATTTATCAACAGTTTTTGATGATGAAAAGATTAACAAAGTGACCTTATTTAATATTTTTTGTAAAAAAAAAAGGTTAAAGGTTGCAGGCTTGCTTTCCATAGCTTTAAACAACATCTGGTCCACAACCAAGCAAGCCAGTGGTGGGGAACAAAACTTCACCAATCAACGAAAGTGAAAGAAAAAAACCTAGAGAGAAACCAGGCTCAGCTGGGCACAACCATTTCTCCTCTGGACAAACTTCTTGTGCAGAGCTGCAGTCTAGGTGCCGGAGGCTGTAGAACACTTGTGGAGAAGCTCCAGGTGTGAGTTGATCACCGGCGGTGAAACTTACTCACTTTTCTTCAGCTCATTCTTTTCTTTATCAGGGGTTGCCACAGATGAATAAACCACCAATTACTCTGGCACATGTTTTACTGGTAGATGTACCCTTGTTACACCCAAACACTTTCAATTTACCTATGGGTTACTACATGTGTTTAAACTGTGGGGTAAACTGGAGGACCCAGAGGAAACCTATGTCCCCTTTACTGTATCTTCAGAATCTTTTTACTTTTTGGCTAAAGGTTGCAGGCTTGCTTTCCATAGCTTCAATCCTTATATCTCTGTTTTGACTGATGCAGCAACATCTGGTGTATCTGGTCTATGTTGTTCAAGCCATTAATTTTTAAGCCGAGCTATACAAGATATATAGCTATAAAATGCAATACGATCTGGATACAGCCTTTATGATGAAAGCTGAGATTGCATCGCCCAGAGATGCAGTGTCAGACACAATGCTCTCAATGGAACTAATGACATAACTGTGAGGGGCAGGGTTAGGGGTGGGTTAGGTGAGCGCATTAAAAAGCATTGGATGCAGCTCAGCTGCACGAGTCTGCAGCCAGACCCCTCTCATTAAATGACAAGGTAGTTAGCCCTAGTTAAATTTCCATTAGAATAGGAATGCAACATTAAACTCAATGTATAAAATCAGTGAAAATGTAACCAATGATTTTAATTATGGAATAATGCAATGTTTGTTAATTACGTTATCGATATTCAAATTTGACATTCAGTCTTCTCTGATTAGATGTTTCTTGTTGAAAGGATTGAACAACCAGTCACTTACATGAGAATGTCAGCAACAGAAAATGTCAACAATTCAATCAATTCTTAATGTGCAGAATCAAGCCCCGTTCTACTTTTCTGTTCAATCGATCAATCAATCAATCAATCAATCAATCAATCAATCAATCAATCAATCAATCAATCAATCAATCAATCAATCAGTCAGTCAGTCAGTCAGTCAGTCAGTCAGTCAGTCAGTCAATCAGTCAGTCAATCAATCAATCAATCAATCAAGCTCCAATCATAGTGTTAGACCTAATGTCAACCTAAAATACAAACCTGCTAAATATATTTCAATATTAAGTATGCACAAATATCAAAAACATTTTTGATTCAAGTCTCATACTCTTCTCCTGTTCTTCCCTTTTTCTATTCTTTAACTTTCCATTGGGGCTTTTCACTGTCACATCTAATTAAGGCAAAAAAAAAAAAACCCAAAACTTATTACTGGATTTTTTACACAATGTCAAAAAATAAATAAAAATAATTTAACCAGATGAAAATGAAAAGCTAAAGTTAGCCATTGCTCAGTGAGGGATTGACAATTTGTTTGTATGAGGGTGTCAACTTGAATTTTTTATGTGTCATTTTTACTCTTCTTTTTAAAAAATATCACAGGCATTTCTAAGATTTTATTAAACAGTAGAGTTGTTAAGTGGAAAATCTGATGTAGTTTTTCAAACAGAAAATGATCTCCTTTTCTAAAGGAAGATTTCAATGCATTTATTAATGCAAAAAATAAATAAATAAATAAATTTAAAAGAAAAATATTTACTGGAGACACAATAAAATCTATAATTTGATTGCCAATTACCAAGAAACACTCTGTGACTTAAAAGAAAAATGATTAGAAAAAGACAACATGTCATTTTGTTTCAAGTAGTTAAATGAAAGTAGAATGGTTTACATTTGATTGTACTTATTGTTATGAAGCGGACAGGAGACAGAGGTAAGGAAACGTTAGGGTGTTTATTAAATGACAACAAGGAGCACATGAAGGATAGCCAGGAGGATCAGGAATGATGTTGGGGTCTTTTCCTCCGTGGCTGGGTAACAGGAATACACGAGGATGGACAGCACACACCAGATACAGCTGACAGAGGATGACACAGACTTGGAAGGACTGGAAGACAGGACGATTCGGGAGGACCAGGAAGACTAGGAGGAATACAAAGAGAACAGGTAAGTAAAACGTTTGTTTTAGCTGAGGATGACTACGCTGAGTGGTCGCTCAGTTGTCCGCTTTCGTCGAGACGAGCCCGGACAATGAGCGACTGGAGTGCTGTGCTTTTATCTGGTGCTCGTGAATGTGATGCAGCTGTGTGCTCATTAGAAGTCAGGTGATGGTGATCTTCGTGAGTGGGGATCGTGAGAGCCTGACCAATCCGTGACAGTACCCCCCTCCCCAGGGCCCGCTCCTGAGGGCCGACACCTCCGACGCCGTGGTGGTCTCCCTCTGCCTCTAGGCGCTGGGAACTCAGGGTGGCTCTCATGAAACTCCACCATGAGACTAGGATCGAGAATATCAGCTCTGGGAACCCATGTCCTTTCTTCGGGGCCGTACCCTTCCCAGTCCACCAGGTACTCCAACTGGCCACCACGACGTCGGGAACGCAAGATCTCCTTCACTGCGTAGACGGCTCCTTCTTCTAGGAGCAGTGGAGGAGGGGGTTCCTCTTCGTGGTCAGGCTCTGTGGAGGGAAGAACAGGATCGTGATAGGGTTTCAGGAGTGATACGTGGAATGTAGGGTGAATACGGTAGTGAGAGGGTAATTGTAGTTTGTAGGTGACGGGGTTAACCTGTTCCACGATGGTGAAGGGACCAACAAATCGGGGACTTAACTTGCGAGAGGGCAGTCGCATGCGTATGTCCCGGGTGGATAGCCACACCTTTTGTCCGGGTGTGTATCTGGGTTCTTCAGACCTTCTTCTATCGGCGGTTACCTTGCTTCGACGGACTGCCCTCTGCAGATGTTGATGAGCCTCGTCCCAGACTCTCTCGCTCTCCCGGAACCAGTGATCCACTGCGGGGACATCAGATGGTTCGCCATCCCAGGGAAAGAGCGGTGGTTGGAAGCCCAGGACGCACTGGAATGGCGTGAGTCCGGTGGAGGGTTGCCGCAGTGAATTTTGGGCATATTCTGCCCAGCCCAAATACTGGCTCCAGGAGCTCTGGTGACCACTGCAGAAGGTCCTCAGGAACCGTCCCACCTCCTGAATCTTCCTCTCTGTCTGCCCGTTGGTTTGGGGATGATATCCAGAAGAGAGGCTGACGGCCACACCTAGGAGCTTGAAGAAGGCTTTCCATAGACGTGAGATGAACTGTGGACCTCTGTCCGACACAATATCTTCTGGAATACCAAATGACCTGAAGACTTGATTAAAGATATTGTCGGCTGTTTCAAAGGCTGTGGGAAGACCTTTCAGAGGGATTAGTTTGACAAACTTTGAGAATCTATCTACGATGACTAGAATACAGGTATTACCTCCTGACGAAGGGAGGTCAGTGATAAAGTCCACTCCTAGGTGTGACCAGGGACGGTTCGGAATCGGCAAGGGATGGAGCTTTCCAACGGGTAGATGACGTGGGCTCTTGGATTGGGCACAGTCCTTACAGCCCTGAACATATTGCCTCACATCCCTTGCCATGTTTGGCCACCAGAATCGTTGGGATACTAGCGAGAGAGTATTGTTGATCCCTGGATGTCCAGTGCCTAGCGAGGTATGTAAGGAGTGGATCAGATCTACCCGGTGTTCAGGTGGTATGAACTGCCGATGAGGAGGGCATCCCGGCGGAGCAGGGGCTTCCGGAGTGGCAACGACTGGAGGAGCGTTCCAGGTGATCGGACAAATGGAGATGTGTTCGGGAAGAATCTTCGTTGGGAGTTCTTCATGATCGTGATGCTCGTGTAAACGAGAGAGAGCGTCTGCTCTTAGATTCTTGGGTCCTGGACGATAGGAAATGGAGAAATCAAAACGTGAGAAGAAAAGTGACCATCTGGCTTGACGTGGACATAGTCTCTTGGCCTCTTTGATATATTGGAGGTTTTTGTGATCTGTGATCACCTGGAACGGATGTTTGGCTCCCTCCAACCAGTGACGCCACTCCTCCAAGGCTAGCTTGATTGCTAGAAGCTCCCTGTCTCCTATGCTGTAATTCTGCTCCGCCGGGCTCAACTTCCGAGAGAAATAGGCACAGGGATGCAGTCGGGGCGGTGTATCATGATGTTGGGATAATACTGCCCCGACGCCGGTGGTGGATGCGTCCACTTCCACCACGAAAGGAAGATTTGGGTCAGGATGAGTCAGGAGTGGGGCCCTTGTGAACTCCTTCTTAAGAAGGCGGAAGGCTGCGGCTGCTTCTTTGGTCCACTCCAGTCCTTTGGGTTTACCCTTGAGGAGATTAGTGAGAGGTGATGTAATCCTGCTGTAGTCCTTGATAAACCGTCTATAAAAGTTAGCAAACCCAAGAAACCTCTGGAGCTCCTTAATGGAAGTGGGTTCTGACCAGGATAGAACAGCCTCAATTTTCTTCCCATCCATACGTATACCGGTTTGGTCAATGATGTATCCCAAGAAATGAATCGACTTCTGGTGGAATGAGCATTTCTCCGCTTTGAGGTAGAGGTGATGTTCTCTCAATGTGTGTAGGACCTCCGCAACGTGTTGGCGATGTTCGGCCTCACTCCGGGAGTAAATGAGGATGTCATCTATGTACACTATTACAAAGTGGTGAAGAAACTCCCGGAGGACTTCATGAATGAAGTTTTGGAATACGGAGGGGGCGTTGACCAGACCGTAAGGCATGACCTCATATTCATAGTGGCCAGTAGGGGTCACGAATGCTGTCTTCCATTGGTCCCCCTCACGTATTCTTATCAGATTATACGCGCTGCGGAGGTCCAATTTAGTGAAGACTTTAGCTTCTCGGAGCTGTTCCAAAGCGGCTGGTACCAGAGGAAGGGGATATCGGTATTTTACTGTACCGTTATTTAGGACCCTGTAGTCGATGCATGGACGCAGCCCTCCGTCCTTCTTGGCCACAAAGAAGAAGCTTGAGGCGGCTGGTGATTTTGAGTGACGTATGTACCCCTGACTCAGAGCCTCCCTTATGTAATCTTCCATTGCCTGATTCTCTGGAAGCGAGAGCGGGTAGATCCTACCTCTTGGCAACTGGGCATCTGGAACTAGGTCGATCGCGCAGTCCCATGGCCGATGCGGCGGTAGCTGGGAAGCTCTCTTGGGGCAGAAGACATCATGAAAGGAGCTGTACTCCTTAGGAATGTGGATAGACTGCTTCTCAGGAGGACTCTCGACCGATGTTGTAAACAAAGAAATGGGGTTCCGACCTTGAAGAGGGAGATTTGGAAAACAGGTAGGTGTACATCCAGATCCCCATTTCTTTATCTCTCCTGTGCCCCAAGAGATGATGGGATCGTGCTTCACCAGCCACGGGCGCCCTAGAATGATGTCCATATTTGCACCCTCCAGAACCAGAAATTGAATCCTCTCTTGATGTAACAACCCCACTTGAAGAAGGATGTCTTCGCATTGTCGATGGATACGGGTCGAAGATCGAGTGCACTGGGTTATCGGTTGTATCTGGTATATATGCGAGGACGCCTCAGTACGTAGGTGGAGTTGACGACAGAGGGATTGGGAGATGAAGTTCCCTGCTGACCCGGAGTCGATGAGGGCTGTGACAAGGAGAGAAATAGAGGCAGTAGTTATTTGTACGGTGGTAGTAAGTGGTTTACATTGTTCAATATTCGTACTGAATACACTCACTGAAGTCCGAATGGGACGAAGGGGACACTCCATACGGGTGTGTCCACTGACACCGCAGTATAGACACAGACCCCGGGTCAGCCTCCTCTGTCGTTCCGCTGATGTCAGTCTTCCAGACTCTATTATCATGGGTTCTGGTTCTGGAGAGGCTGTTGACTCAGGCGATTGGAGGAGTGCAGACGAGGGGGTGATGGTGTCCTGTTGATAGGAACGGAGACGATCGGAACATCGGAGAGAATGTTGGATGAATCTCTCCAGACCCATAGTATCATCTAATGTGGCCAGCTGGATTCGGAGAGTGGGTTCCAAGCCGAGCCGGTACGTGGTCAACAACGATCTCTCATTCCATCCACTTGCAGCTGCTAGAGTGCGAAACCGGAGAGCATATTCCTGTGTAGATAGAGTACCTTGCTTTAGATGATACAGCTGCTCTCCAGCGGCTACTTCCCCATCAGAACGTCCAAACACCTCTTTGAAATACTCCGTGAAGGTAGTGATGGAATTCATGACCGGCCCGGCTTGGTTCCAGATCGTCTCAGCCCATTTAAGTGCAGGTCCAGAGAGTAGTGATACGATGTAGGCGATCTTTGACTTATCTGTGGGATATAGAGAAGGTTTGCATTTCGAATATGAGGGAACATTGTAACAGAAAACCATTGCACTCCCCCGCTCCGCCTGAGTAGGGCGCTGGTCGGGCCATGGGACTGGAAGGAAGGGCCGAAGAAGAAACTGTGGAGGCGGAAGTGCTCGGTGCTGGTGGTGCGTTGGAAAGTGGAGCTGGTGGCTGTAGAATCCGCTTCAACTGGTCCACCAGCTCTTGAAAGTGATCGGGGGTGCTCATGTTGTCGTCGTTATGGGTCCGGGCTTCTGTTATGAAGCGGACAGGAGACAGAGGTAAGGAAACGTTAGGGTGTTTATTAAATGACAACAAGGAGCACATGAAGGATAGCCAGGAGGATCAGGAATGATGTTGGGGTCTTTTCCTCCGTGGCTGGGTAACAGGAATACACGAGGATGGACAGCACACACCAGATACAGCTGACAGAGGATGACACAGACTTGGAAGGACTGGAAGACAGGACGATTCGGGAGGACCAGGAAGACTAGGAGGAATACAAAGAGAACAGGTAAGTAAATCGTTTGTTTTAGCTGAGGATGACTACGCTGAGTGGTCGCTCAGTTGTCCGCTTTCGTCGAGACGAGCCCGGACAATGAGCGACTGGAGTGCTGTGCTTTTATCTGGTGCTCGTGAATGTGATGCAGCTGTGTGCTCATTAGAAGTCAGGTGATGGTGATCTTCGTGAGTGGGGATCGTGAGAGCCTGACCAATCCGTGACACTTATCATACTTGTAAAAATGATTATACTCTTGATTACTTTCTTATTCCAGCTTAATGTGAAGGAAACCAACAAGACTTCAGATTACGTTCAATATATTACGTTTATTTATAAACTAATTTTGAGAGGATCATGTGGTTATGATTGACCAAGGCTGGTCCTGCATTAGCCAACGCATGATTCACCAATCAGGTGATTCCTAAGTCATTATGAATAACCAGAGATTCTTACCTCAGTTATATTAATCTTGAAGAATCAGCACACCCAATTGCTGTAATCGCCGAATCGAATCATGTTTTTAATGTAAAGGCGTGCTGATTTGCCGGCTTTTATGAGGAGATTGTTTTATTCAGCTTCCGATTTAGATTTTAAAAGATGGAGTTTGATGAATTGTATGAGGCTATCCGATTGTCAGTGAATGGCAAATGAAAACGTCCCTTACCTCAAAACTCGGAACTCAGAAGGGTAGTATGCATTCATAACAGTTTCTTCAGTGACGCTATTTTGAATCCAATTTTGAGTCTAATTTACTATACATTAAATGGCATCTCCGTTTCACAAAAGATAAAGTTAAGATGCAGTTCTTTTATCCCACATGGATCCTATGAGGATAAACAATAGACGAAAAAAAGACCAAGACCTCGAGTATAGTGAAAATGTATGAATGACAGCTTTTAAAAATGTCTGAGAGACATCCCCTTTTTGCCCAGTAGGCCTACCTTGTGTTTTATTTGCTAATTTAAGCAATTTTTTTAAAAGATAAATATAATATATACAACTATACATTATTTATATTACTTCAATAAATGGTATTACTTTTTATATTGATGGGCAATGCACAGATATTGATGTTTTACAATGTTTTTACACTACATTATTTGAATCTAACAAGCTTTTTTTGTTTGCAATGTTTACATTGCTCTACTTACATTAAATCTAAATCCCAAATATCAGAAATGACAACAAATTGTTAAGATTTTATTCCTGTCAATTTTAATGTTGGTGATGAATTCACTTACTTGCAGATTTCATTCAATCATTTTCCTTCTGCTTAGTCTCTAATTTATCAGGGTTTACCACAGCAGAATGAACCGCCAACTTACTTGACAGATTTTTTGTATTTTTATTTTAGGTGGTTTATATAATGTGTTTTCTGTTTGGAAAAATTATTTCTAATAGCATTTTTTGTGATTTTTCAACTAATTACACTGTCTTGTTTCTAATGGGTGGATTTAGAAAAAAGCACAAGTGGATTTGTATTTTAATTTAATGTTGATTTATAATTTAATATATAATGTTTACTGAAATGTTTATTATATTGTAATATTTATATGTTCATATTATAACCATTATATTTTAGGAAAAAATCATAGGTCTTCAAAAAAAAAAAAACATCCTATACTATAGTGATCTAAAAAATAATTAATTTACAGAATCAAAAATATCCTAAAGAAAAAAAGTTAAATTCCATTTAAAAAAACACAATCACAGTCAGATCCTAAAGACAAAGTGGAAATTCCAATAAATTAAGTCATAATGAACCAAATGATTTTAAAATCCTATAAGACAAAGTGAAAATCCAAGTTAAAAATCTGAATGTCCATTAGAATTTTATAATCCTATAGGACAGTGAAAATCCAATTAAAAAAGCTGAATGTCCATTAGAATTTTATAATCCTATAGGACAGTGAAAATCCAATTAAAAAAGCTGAATGTCCATTAGAATTTTATAATCCTATAGGACAGTGAAAATCCAATTAAAAAAGCTGAATGTCCATTAGAATTTTATAATCCTATAGGACAAAGTAAAAATCCTATAAGAAAAATTCTGAATGTCCATTAGAATTTTAGCAATCCATTAAGATCCTATAGGATCCTACAGGATAAACTGAAATTTCAATAAGATTTTTTGACAAGGGCTGGTTTTGACGCAAAAGAAAATCTACCATAAAGTGACATTTATGGAAAAAAAAGTTATTTTATTTACCAGCTAATAACCTTTTCATTATGTATAAGGTGAAATGTCTGAATCTAATCAGAGGAGCCTGATAGAAAATGCTCATTTACAAAAAAAGAGGTCTGATATATTTAGAGGGGTTTTGCATCTGAACTCTTCATATGTGTATCATACACATGTGTTTCTGCAAGATGTTCATATACATACATTTGTAAAACTGTAGCTTTTTTATTAGCCTTAATTTCATTCTTTCTATTCTCTGGACAAACATACTGCAAATATCTTTTTTTTTTTTTTCAAAACGACTCCAGTAATTGCAGAACAACATTGAGGCATTGCACTGTTAAGTTAGCATGAAGCACAAAAAACACCCCTGTAGCATCAAATTGGAGCTCTGACTATAGAAATAAATGCCAGGAGCAATAAATGTTCATGACAAGCCTGCATGACTCCAAATGACTGGACTTCTTAGACTGTCGTACCTTCGGTTAAACACCTACTTCATAGACCCCTGACCTGCTCTCACAAAGCCTTGGAGTTTCTTCAGAGTTATTTTCTTCCTCACTGAATTTGTCAAAGCCAGCATTCAAAGAATGACCTGCAGCTCTTGATCATTACATTGTGTAGAGACATTTTTTTTCTTTTAACTTACATGAAACTACTACACAATGGGATAACTGTCTTGCGGTTTTTCTTTCCTCTGTAGAAAGCCAAAGCATTCACAGCATAAACCTGTGTGGTGGCGCATCGTCTTTTGCATCGTTTGATTTGTTCTGAAGGTTTCTGTAATTATCTGCACTCCTAAATGATGATTATATAATGTCTATAAAAATGAAGGGATTAAACACAACACAGGGATTATAAAGGTTGGGGCAATTATGAAAAACGTGTTCCAAAATCAAAGTCAGGTCCAGCATGCAATTATTTTTACCTGTTTTATCAGGCATCAGCTTCGGGAGAAGCAGGGGAATGATTCAACTCAGCCAATCACAACTGCTCTGTGCAGCTTGGAGCCTGTAATGTTCTTTATGTTGAAAAATAACCAGCAAAAATCCAAGCAGCTCTGTTCGATTCTAGGGAATGAAACTTTTTTCTAACCTAATCCAAGGATACATTCACAGTATACATTTTAACTAAAAAATAAAACAACAAAACAACGAGTTTTTAGGAGCAAAATTGTGAAAACCAGTGACAGACGAGTCTCCGCACTGATCCCGGGGGCCAGCCTGAACACTTGCTGCTGACCTGCAGCTTCTCCGCAATAGACATCCAGCACTCTCCAGCCTCCGCCGCCTAGACTGCAGCTCTGCATAAGAAGTTTGGCCAGAGGAGAAATGGTCTTGCCCAACTGAGCCTGGTTTCTCTCAAGGTTTTTTCCTTCACTTTTTTCATTTTTTAGTTTGTTTCTCGCCACTGTCGCCACTGGATTGCTTGGATTTGGGACTTGTGGAGTTGTGCATCAATGGATTGGCTCTTCAGTGTTTGGACTTTCGGCAGTGAAATTTAAACTAAACTGAACTGAACTCTGAAAATTGGACTGACACAGTTTCAATTTACTAGAACTTCTATGTTAAGCTGCTTAGACACAATCTACACTGTAAAACCGCTATAGAAATAAACATGAATTGAACTGAAAACATGTTTCAAGTTGTTGAACATTATGTCCTTATAATTCAGTCTGTATGACTTAACTCCAATCTGTATGAAAATTCTATTAAATAATACACAACTTATAACAGTAAACATCTAAGCTGAAGCTTTTAGTTCAGTTAAATAGTTATAAATTATTCTAGAAATGAAAACAATCTTAAAGAAAATTAGTGTTTTAGATTTAGTTTGAGTTCATTGTACTTTCTGAGGCATAAAATGAACTTACCAATTTAGTATTCTAAGGGTGCTTTTACACTTGGTTCAATTGCCTGGATTGAACCTAAATTCAATTGTCCCCCTTGCCACCTTCTCGGCTGGTTTGTGTCCACACTGTCTTTTTTCCTTCTGAACCCCAATATGCTTGCATCAACAAGCTGATTGTAGTAAAGTTCATTCTTGTTGGGGGACGAAGAAGATGGGTTGGCGATTCAAGTAAGTAATTATGTTTTATTTTTTCAATAATCACACATGTTTGATGTTTTGTGTACAGCTTTTGCTAGGTGATGGCCATGAAAGCAAAGTGGCAAAATGGAGACAAACGCATAATACGCAAAACCAAAACCAAAATACAGGGAGCCACTTGCGTCTATCAGCCACAAAAAAAAAAAATAAATAAATAAAAATATATATAAACGATGTTCTGAACGTTTTTTATATATATATATATATATATATATATATATATATATATATATATATATATATATATATATATTAACAACGTTCAGAACATCACGTGATGTCTGCAGAAGTCGTTTTTGGTGGAGACAAGCAGACATGATCACTTTTTGCACTGGGTCAGTCCAGCTTGGCGCCAAGGTAGGTCACACGAATTAATGTTATGAAAACTAAAGTTTGTTGTACAGCTGGCGGTTCACTTCCGTTATTTGGTACGATTGCATTCATATCAGAAGTGAACCGTATCAGAGTTTGCACGAATTGTATCCCAGACCACCTTTTTCCAGCGGACTCATGTACAGTTCGTGGGTGCGCACCTGAGTTCAGAAGACAGCGTTCAAACCAGCTAAACGTACCATACTCTGACGTCAATCGAATCCTGGTGCAGCCCAAATGTGGTAAAGTGAAGCACCCTAAGTAACTTCTAGTTGCATTAGGAAGTACTTCACTGGCATGTAGATCTATCCTAAGACTTTATTATTTATAATCATCTCTTTCAAGATTATGTTAACTAATCTGAGATAGTTTTACTTGAATTACTGCTTCCTTTTATATATGTAAACTACATCGCATGCTTATGCCAGCCGTCAGTTTCTCATTAGTGGCCTTAGAGCTCGTTTTACCCCATGAATAAAGTATTCTATCAGTCAGCACAGCCTGCAGAGAGAGAGTATTATGATGTGCCATGTCACATAATGAAATGTATCCAAACACAAGCGCAGTCATTTGAAAGTGAAGCCTTGAGACTGTCACCACCGAATCGTCCTGATTGTGTTTCCTGCGGTAACGAGGCGAGCTGGGAGTGATCGTGATCTAATGGAGCGTGATTGAATGAGAAATAATTGAATTATGAGGGGACGAATCTTCACAGCTGAGAAAATGAATCAAGGCAAAGCATCTCAGCTGTTGACTGATGAGCGCGAATGTTTAGAGCTGTTTATGAGCCCTTTTGCCGCTTTTGACAGATGCAACTTGACTCAATCCCTCCAATCCCTCTCAAAAACCGAGAAAAGTCAACCAGAAAGGCTTTGCATATTGAGGTGCCTCTTCAACTTATGATTAGTCTTATGAAGACCAAACTCTATTACATGAAAAGTCACTTCATTCAGTGATCCCTTTACAGAGTGCGGTGGCATTAATGCACTTCCCACCGCATGCTCTTTAGAGACTAATACTTTGTTGATCTAGGCTTGTTCAATAAGATCAGTAGCTGAAGAGAAGGCTTTATCTCTTCGCCCCCTCTTTTACAGTACCCTGCTGTCTATAGCTGCCATTATTCTATAACATCAATGGACAAAAGAATAAAAATCAATATGGTCCGACTCAACATAGGAAGCAGAATTCAAATAGAAATTACTTTTGTGGAATGAATGTTATATATGGAACTGCAGTACATGTACAGTAGTTATTGCAATTTTTATTTGTCAGTGTGAAATACACAGGTTATAGGTAATTCAGCAAATGAAACATTCATATGTGCAATTATTTAAATACAGGGGCTGTCAGTTTACTGTGTTAATTAAGTAATTCTAAATAAAAATAATGTGTAAAAAATCCAATTAGCACACATGCCTCACTCTAAAGCAGTGGTCACCAATCTCGGTCCAGGAGGGCCGGTGTCCCTGCAGGGTTTAGCTCCAACTTGACTCAACACAGCTGCCTGGGTGTTTCAAATATACCTAGTAAGACCTTGATTAGCTTGCTCATGTGTGTTTGATTAGGGTTGGAGCTAAAATCTGCAGGACACCGGTCCTCCAGGAACAAGTTTGGTGACCCCTGCTCTAAAGGCTCGTACACACCGGGACGCTTTTCGTTTGCGTTTATCATCAGCGTTTTTCAAGACGTTTTTCCGGATTCAAACCCAAGCAATTTTCACTGGCGTCGAGCAAAAGAGTATGCAAAATCACTCCTTGATGTTAGATGGCGCTACACAACTTTAAGCATCTGACACCCGCTCGTAACACAGAAGAAGAAGACAAAGTTGACACGCTTGTTGTTATTGATGGTTCAAGTAGCAGCTCCAGCTCTAGCGATGAAGAAATGATTATTGTTCACCAGAGCAAAAGCAGCTCCACGTTCATATCGCCTCTGGGCATCTTCTTCAATGTGCGCTCACAATGACAGTTTTGTGCTTGAGTGCCTCCAAGTGCTGTTTACTGTAACTTCATCAGCTCCGTGCACGTGAACAAAGTGCCAACCTGAGAAGGTTTTGACGTGGCGTGTCTAAAACCAAAAAAACGAGCATGAGGCGTTTTTTTTTTTTTTTTTAAATGACGCTTTTACGCCTGCCATTTTGCGCGTTGGTGTGCACAATCACATTGACGCCCTTTATTTAGCCACAAGGCGTTAAACATCGACGGAAAACGCGAGCAAAAAAACGTCTCGGTGTGCACGGGCCTTAAGACCTGTACAGGTCATCTTGCTCTTCATAATGTTGACTGATGATATACATAAGACAGGAGGAAAACTCACAGCATGATCTAGTATAGAATGAATGAGCAGTATATGAACATTTAAAGACTCACGAAACACAAACACATTTTTTGAAATGTTGACAGTCATATATACGTGCTACAGTGCTAAAAGCACTATTAGACACAAAAATTTAGCTAAAAAATGAAAATTGTTTGTTTTTGCATTTTTTTTTTTGAGCAAATTCGTGATTCGGGTTTGAAAATAAATTTTGAAGCAACGTCACGGCAATGAGGTCATTGCATGAATTCCAGCGTGGTGACTGGCCATCACAAAGTGATGTCATTGAGTTTTCAGCATGTCTGTGAATTATTTATGAGGAATAGTTGGTTTGAACCAATCAGCTCGCTCTATGAATTATTATATATGATGAAATAATGTTACCAAGCACAATTAAATTCAATATATGAAGAAATGTTCACTGTTATGATTCATCAGTGTTCTTTTTTAAAGTATGCCAAAACAAAAGTGTAGTTTCCATTTTCCCGTGACGAATGTGGGTGCAAGCAATTAGCTTACAGTGGTCTGTAAATCTGTATTAGTGTTGCCATTGTGCCAATCAGCTGTTGTGCACGTAATGAAACACCCCTTTTTATGCAAACCCCTCCCTCTTTCTCCTCTCAACACTCCCACCTAAACAAACCTGACTTTTTTTTTTTTTAACTAGAGGTGTGGAAAAACACCCTGCTGAAACAAATCTAATATACTGTCCCCTTTAAAGATACTGGTGCATGAATGCTTTTTGTACCATTTTTGTATCATACATTGTATCATATTTATTTGAATCACAATTTATCTGTTATCAATTAATAGTAACATGTACAGATTCAAAGTTTTAATCATTGTTGAAAATGCCACCTTTAGAAATTAGTGTACAATGTATATGGTCACAGAGGAAGACGAGAACCAGAGATGCAAGTATGATAACAGGTTATTGTATAAGATGGCAGGGTGTAAACAAAGCTGAATGGAGATATATTGCAGGATGGATATGGAAGACCACATGAATCAGAGGGACTGGAGGGGTCATTGAAGCCAGGCACACAGATAGACGAACTTGAGAAATCAACAACAACCAGAGGAGGGACCAGGAGTAGTCGCACTAGGAAGGAGAGATGCAGACACTGGAGATCATGGGAAATGAGAGGTTAGTAAACTAGGTTTTTAGTAAACGCCACTGACCGTGAGGAGAGTGCAGTCCTTCATGTAAGCAATGAGGCTGGACACTGAGTGAGGGACGGTGAGGGACTATTATGGTGCTGGAGGGATGATCGGGAATGACCAGCAGGTCCGTGACTGATTAGTACTCAGGTGAAGCTACGGTCACACTAGGCTTTGTGTGTACGAAATTCTGTCGTGCGGCGCTGCGAAAAGGAGCGGGATTAAACAAGATGATTAGACATTTAAAAAAGCTAGCGATTGCTCCATGTTTTAAATTTCTGTCCAGAGAGGTCATGTTTTCATCCTCGATTGGTCTCACGCAGTCAAGTGATGCGATTTCGCAGGTCAGAGTTCACCAAGCTTGAACTTAGCACCGCAGCGAACTGCGAAACTTAGCGCATGACCCCGTATTTCCGGTCTGATGCATTCGCGTGCGTATGAATGGAAGTCTATGGGAGGAAAAGCCTAGTGTGACCGCAGCTTGACTGTGATCATGATGATGGTGGTGATTGAGTGTGAGGAGAACCTGGCCGGGCTGTGACATATATACTCTACCTGACAAAAGTATTTTCAACTAATCCAAGTTTTAGGAACAATGTATTATAACTTGACTTCTACTTGATCGTTTGGTATAAGAAGTGGCTTACTGTATGTGAAATACAAAGGCCTCTAGATTACAAATTTTTAACCAATAAAATATGACCATACCTTGATTTTTAATCATTTAAATAGGACTGTAAGGTCTGACTTTGCTTAGACAAAAGTCTTGTCACTTAACAGAAATAATGTACAGTATAGAATACAAAGTCATGGTGCAGTGGAAAAAGAATAAGTATTGTGTATGACTCCCATGAGCTTGGAGGACTGCATCCATACATCTCTGCAATGACTCAAATAACTTATTACTAAAGTCATCTGGAATGGCAAAAAAATCATTCTTGCAGGACTCACAGAATAAATAAGATCCCTTGGATCCATCTTCAATGCCTCCTCCTACATCTTACCCCAGACATGCTCAATAATGTTTGCACATGGTGACTGGGCTGGCCAATCCTGCAGCATCTTGACCTTCTTTGTTTTCAGAAGCTTTTATGTGGAGGCTGAAGTATGAAAAGGATTCCTATTCTACTGATGATTTAACCTCTTCTGTGGTTTGTAATGTAATAGGCAGCACAAATGATTTGTTACCTCAGGCTGTTGATGTTGCCATCCACTCTGCAGATCTCTCGTACACCCCATACTGAATGTAACCCCAAACCTTGATTTTTCCTTCACCAAACTTGACTGATTTCTGTGAGAATCGTGGGTCCATGCGGTTTCCAATAGGTCTTTTGCAGTATTTGTGATGACTGGGATGCAGTTCAACAGATGATTCATTAGAAAAATCTAATGTGGGATGAAACCCACATGAACACAGGGAGAACATGCAAGCTCCACACAGAAATGCTAACTGACCCAGCCAAGGCTCGAATCAGCAACCTTCTTGCTGTGAGGCAACATCGCTACCCACTGTGCCAACGTGCCACCACAAAATAAATTGTGGTTCTTTATTTTAATATATCAGTAACCCACCATAATTGCAGCTGAAATACCAGAAAAAATATGGTGACCTTCAAATATTGTATGAATTCTTATATCGAAGTCAATTAATGATGGTGTAACTGCATTGAAGTTTCCTCGCATCATTTATAAAATTAACAAATGCAATTCCAGTTTAACCCTACTCATGGACTGAAAGGGAATGGAAAATCAGAATTTTGCCCCATCCACACACTCACTGCTATAATAAACACTCATTAGAAAAGAGGGCTGATGCATGATAAGTGGAGTAATCTGCATTTCTCTCCCCACTAGAGTACGCGTTTTCACTTGATAAATGCTAATTATTTTTAGACCTGCGAAAGATTATACATCTTTGTTTTCTGTATCAGTGGTTGTAGTAACTCTTGTTCCAAACAGAAATCAAGCTCACAATCACGCAAATGGATGTCAGGCACTATAACGCAGTAAGCCGCAGGGACAAATGAGGCTTTATGCATAACATTAAGAGGTGGACAGCGAGGGCCTTCAGGAGCATTTCCGTCGCATGAACAATGGCTGCTTTGCTGCATGCCTCATTATTTTCTCATGTGCTCATGTGTTTGCCATAAACAGTCAAAGGTATGCCATTGCACTCATGGAAGCAGAAGATTACTCCCCGGTCCCATTTATCAGTGACAAAGAGGGGGAATTCAAGACCATGTACTCAACAACCTTCAGATTTTTTCTTATTTTACGTTCCTTTTCGGTTTTTACAGCTCGATTTATAAACGCATCTATTTTCTTTGGCCTTTAAACTTCCTTGAATTCTCTCCGTATTTGTAAGTGCATTTTTGTGTGCTTGTTTGCTTTGTATGCTTCTTATTGTACTGCACTTCGGACAGCCTTGGATTTTTCCCCCTTTTTTCTTTTAACGTTTATATAAATAAATATTGCATCGTAAAATCTTATCTAACCTTATCTACCTCCAAAATGAGTTTATAGATTTATATGTACCCATTAGAAGATACATGGGTAAAAAGGTTCAGAGATGTCCATTTGAGAATACTGATCCAGTAACGGGCTGTACTCTACAGTATACCTACATACTTTACATTATGGTATTAAAAATGTTTATTTCCCTGTGGGAATTACAGTTAAAGCACTACATAATTATTGTGTACAGTAAAAAGGCACCATCAGAAATGAAGTATCTTTAAGTCACCAGATATGTAATTATTGTTTCAATAAAAAAAAATGTTGACACTTTTATTCATGTTTATTTCTTTAGCGCTTTTACAATGTAGATTGTGTCAAAACAGCTTAACTTAGAAGTAAATTGAAACTGTGTCAGTCCAGTTTTCAGAGTTGAAGTTCAGTTTAGTTCAGTTCGGTGTGGTTTAATTTTCACTCCTGAAAGTCCAAACACTTTAGAGCAAATCCATCGATGCGCAGCTCCACAAGTCCCAAACCAAGCAAGCCAGTGGCGACAGAGGTAGGGAACAAAACTTATATTTTGTGTATGTGTGTGTATATATATATATATATATATATATATATATATATATATATATATATATATATATATATATATATATATATATAATGAAAATGTTATCTATTTTATCTTGCATTTTTGTTAATGAGTAGATTAAAGAATACTAAGAAGATTTGTGTCTAACTACTGAATAACTTTGAACAGGATGTTGTTAGGGTTAATTAAACTTAAAATACAAAATAAAGTATACTTTTATCATAGCGTTGAACACAAGCTGAGCTGAAAAATCTAAATAAATTTTTAAATGTTGAAGTGTCTTATTTTAATAGAATCTGATACATTTGATACAAGAATTACATATTAAAAAACATATTTTGTGAAAAACAAAATAGACAAAAATAGTGCATTTTTATAAATGTTTTTACATTTTAAAAGAAATTATTAAAGAAAAGTAGTTTTAAAGAAACAGGTGTAGAAACAATATTATTTTCACAGAAATTGTAAAATTTCACAAATGATTACAAAGAATGGGCAAATAGCTAATTGAATTAAGTTTATGAATATGTTTTATAGATGTTTTATCGTTATGCATTTTAAATGTGCGAAATGTTTTAAACCCTACTGAATATCTTTTTTTAGACACAGGTTGTTCCTTTTTTGTGCAATAAACGATGTGGGGAAAAGTCCTCCTCACCCTTCATGGAAATGCACTCAAGGATTTCACGAGATATTAATCCCCAGCGTGTAACTCACACGCTTGAAAAGTGGCACACCTGAGATACAATGGCTCGCCTTATTCCGGAGCGCCCGAAGGCAATGACAGCAGCGCCAACATCTGGGAGTGCTTTTCAGATGTGTTTTCAGATGTGTTGAGTGTTTACTCAAAACAATCTTGTTACTGATGTAGGCAGACAGGCTTCTGGAGAGACACTTTAGCAGCAAAGCAGACATGCCGTGTTGCCTGACATAGATAAACACTCATTTATCTTGGTGCTTTCCTTTCCGGCGGGGGTTTGGGCTTGGATTACAACTGATAAAAATTAGGGGGATCACTCAAAAGGGTTTTCGCACATATTAGCCATGTTTTAGGCCTTACACTAATCTACCCGTGTTCCTTTTCATCTCAGACTCTCCCCTTTAAATGGATTTTCATGCTCTAATTAGGTGTATCAGCGTAATCTCTGTAGCCTCCTCCATCGTCATCTTCGTGTCATTTAGAGATGCTCACTTCTTTGTATCCCTGACAGGCCTAGTTCGAACTATGTGTACAACATGGCTCCATATTGACTGTATCAAATCCAATCCCATGGTGCTTTGTTGAGGTGACCCAAAGCGCGTGTAAAAGTGGCTTGAATGGCTGCAGCTCCTTTGAAACAGAAGCTAAATATGTTCACACCCCCGGTTGTAGCCGGCGCTGCTCTGATTGGTCACAGCACATCTGGTGCAGAAACAGAGTGGTTAAAGAGCAGGATTTGTTCAGATCTGCGCAAGCATGATGAGCGGTCCGACCGTGTGAATGGGGCCTCAAGTCTTTCAGCACGAGCGCTGAAGCATGTGTGCATGCGCACGCCCCACAGGACATGAAACCATAGACGCACAATGACGGCCATCTTAAAATCCGCCCTCTCCCTCTGTGCGTCTCCTGATCAATAGAGGAGAGAGATGTGTGCGGTTTGGGAGGCGGGTCACTGAGTTGGTGCCCCAGTGTTGGTGACATCTGCTACCCTTCAGTGAGAGCCTGATTGATTGAAGACACGGTCAGTCTCTGGAAGAAGGCGAGAGTGACTGTGAAGCGAAAGAAAGAGCATTGACAGTTTTGTTCTCCTCCTTTTAAACCATGGGAGGAGATTGATGCAATTTTCTGGCTATTGAGAGGCAGTAGTAGAGCTGGGTTGTGGTTTATTGTGTTCTGGCTGTCACTCCATTCAGTCACGAGAGTCGTGTGAATGCCCCCCTCCCCCAAGCCCCGAGGACAATCGAAACGTCATTTAACTATGAAGTTTAATAAACTTGCACTGAAGGGAATACTTATGTTGCTTCCGTTGGGCAGTTTTGGTTTAACCGTAACACAAATAAACCCATGTTTTATAAAAGTCTCACACTTATTACTTTCTCTCACGTTTGATGTTTGTAGGGGAAAGTTTTCTGATTTTATTTCTGTCTTACTAGTTAAAACTGATAAAATACTAATTGTATGAGACTTTAACATCCACATAGATGACACTAATGATACATTAGGCCTCGTGTTTACAGATACATTACAGTCACTTGGGATAAAGCAAAATGTTGTTGGTCCAACCCATCGCTTAAAGCATACATTAGATCTAATTTTATCTCATAGAATTGGGGTCATTGATGTAGACATTATACCACAAAGTGATGATATAACAGACCACTACCTCTTGCTATATAAGCTGTGTTTACCTGAAATTAGCAGATCTGCACAGATATATCACCCTGGTAGAACTATTGTCCGGTCCACTAAAGACGAATTTACAAATACCTGGTTTTTCTCTATTTCAAAATGCACCCTTAAACACAAATGACCTTGATGTAGTAACTAGCAGTATGGATGATATCTTTACCAACACACTAAATACTATGGCACCCATCAAATAAAAAAAGGCTAGAGAAAATAAAATTACACCATGGTATAACACAGGGATGGGCAAACTCGATCCTGGAGGGCCAGTGTCCCTGCATAGTTTTGCACCAACCCTAATCAAACACACCTGCTTGTAGCTTTCTAGTGATCTTGAAGACACTAATTAGGGTGTTCAGGTGTGTTTGATTAGTGTTGGAGCAAAACTCTGCAGGGACACCGGCCCTCGAGGATCGAGTTTGCCCATGCCTGGTATAACAGTCATACTCACGCTCTCAAAACCACAACCTGTGCCCTAGAACATACACAGAAAGCTCCTCACAGGAAGTTTGGCCAGAGGAAAAATGATTGTGCCCAACAGAGCCAGGTTTCTCTCGAGTTTTTTTTTTCTTCACTTCGTCAGTTGGTGAAGTTTTTTTCCTCGCCATTGTCGCCACTGGATTGCTTGGTTTGGGACTTGTGAAGCTTTGCATCGATGGATTTGCTCTTCAGTGTTTGAACTTTCAGCTGTGAAATTTAAACCACTCTGAACTGAACTAAACTGAACCTCAACTCTGAAATCTGGACTTTACTAGAACTTCTATGTTAAGCGGCTTTGACATCTACATTGTAAAAGTGCTATATAAATAAACATGAAATGAATTGAATTGAATCAAATTGAATCGAATGCTAGTGACAAAGTTGTTTTAGGTGCATTTGGAAAAACCTGCTTCTTCTGTATTTTGTAAATGTGTTGTTTGTGACTACACTGTGTAATAACAGCCATATGGGATGACAGGCCGGATGTGAGAATATACGATAAGAGAGACAGAATGAAACATCTGCACCAAGGTTAATAGTTCTCGTCAATGTGAACCATGTAATTTTCAGAAAACAGCAAATTATCGTGATCCAGGTAGAGTAGCGAGTGTCAAAGCCGAGCACAATAGAGCATACGTGTGGTCCAAATGGGCTTTTCCAGGAATACATAAGGACCGTCTCCCCATTATCAGTCAAGAATGTGGGGTAATTTATGCTGCCTGTGAGCAGGACTTGAAGAAAAGAGATAATTGATTGACATGGCAGACATCGTTACACCCATTACCTGTTCTGAAATACTGGGCTGTCTCTCAGTGGAGTCTCATTGTCCCGGTGCAAGCTCTCTCCATGGTCTAATACGAGTCTCACATCAGGAAGCCTGAAGTAGCCCAGCAAGGGAACTGCGGTAACCACACTGACACAAAAGAAGCATTATTTTCACTCTGTTGCTTAACCTCGGAGACACAAGGTTTCCATGGTGCCGTATGCTTCTGGTGTGGTGCTCTGGTGGGGGGCACAAGCCGAACATAAGTGGACTTAAACAGTGACAGAGTGAAGCTGGAACAAAAGCACTTAATGGGGTGGTATATGGAGCTCTGGTAAACTGGCTTAAATTAAATAACACCATGTTTGATACACTGTTTCGAGTCTTGATGTGTTACAAATGTTTATAAATTCAAACATTTATCAGGTGAAAAAGCAAATAATAAATAGTACTCTAAAATGCTACCCAAATATCATAACTGTAAATTGTACATTATTCAATGATTCAACATTAATGAATCGTCAAAATTTTGTTGGCCAAAAAAAAAACATGGAGACAATTATAGAGTTGATTTTCTAGTGCGTTTATACTCATCACGCATTCACACTTAAGAAACAGCATGGACTAACTGATTGTTGACCTTGATTGTGTACTGTGTACCAATATTATCAAATGTACTGTGCTGTTTGCTTAAATAAAAAAAACATGGCATCTGTGCTACTTTTAGTAAAACTTACAAACAGAAAGAGAGAAAAATAAAGATCGAATGACTAAAGCATAATTAAAATGTTACTGTTGCTTAACTTTTTACTAAATTTAAATACATTCTATAGCATTTACTAAAAAAAAATATCCAAATACCTGAGTGCAAAAACTTGCCAATGTAGAGTTGTGCTCATACATTTCATAAATGTTAGTTATTAAAGTGTTAGAATAGCAGAGATATCTATAAAAGTATCTAATATTCTTAGTTATGAGCAGGGCTTAATTTGTGCCGGAATACCTCTGAAATCTGATCCGGCACCTAATTTTACAGATTCCTCTCCTCAACAGCCCTCCTCCCCATCTGCTGTTCACTTTCACTTTCTGCCGCGACTCCCCAATCCTCTTCACTTTCGTCTGCGACACCCCAGCCCTGCTCACTTTTGTCCGTGACACCCCTCCGTTATCCACCACACCATCCACCAACCCCCATCCCCCCCTCCCCTGTCAAAGCAGCTTAACCTAGATGTTCTAGTAAATTGAAACAGTTTCAGTCCAGTTTTTTAGAGTTGAAGTTCAGTTTAGTTCAGTTCAGTGTGGTTTAATTGTCACAGCTGAGAGTCCAAACAATGAAGAGCAAATCCATTGATGCGCAGCTCCACAAGTCCCAGCAAAGCAAGCATGTGGCGACAGTGACGAAGACCAAACTTTGCCAATTGACGTAAATAAAGGAAACAAATAGGCTCAGCTGGGAACTCCTCTGGACAAACTTCTTGTGCAGAGCTACAGTCTAGACGCCGGAGGCTGGAGAACGTCGGACGTCCATCGTGGAGAAGCTCCAGGTAAAATTATATCAAATATACAGGAATGAATGATTACACATGTGAAGTCTGTCTAATCTGTCTATTTGATGACTATTGTTTTTTGTCTATGTCTTATTTTTGGACTATTCTATTATATTTTCACTGACGATTTAGCCTTGCTTTAGACTTGTTTGAGATGTTTGCACATCTATTTAAAGACAAAACCGCTTGGTTTGAATAAAGAAAGATTACTCTTTTCAACAGAATACATTAAAATACATTAAAAACCTTTTAAAAATCATGTTTTTTCTTCATCCTTATCTCATGTTGAACTTTCTTCTGTGCAACACAAAGAAAGATTTAACCAGAGGTTTCCCAATGTTATTCAGATTCTGGTCACTTTCAAATGTTATTGTTTGTGTTTCACAGAAGAAGGAGATCTATATTATTTTCGAATGACATGAAAATGAGTAATTGATGAAACAATTAAAATTTTTGGGATGAATAGTCAAAATTTGAACTCTGTGGAAGGACAAACAGTAGATTGCCAAGAGTTGATCTTCTAAAAGACTAATCAATCATCAGACTGATGCCAAAATGACCAAAGTGGCAGGCACTATGCAGCCATTAGTAGTGACAAATATACCCACCATACCCATCCTTCCATTCATCCACTTGGTAGAAATCATGATTCAGTTTTATCAGACCTGGGCTTCTCTCTAGGAGCAAAGATCAATTCAATGAGTCAATACTTAATGTATATCTTATTCTTTTTACAACAAGGACAAGCTCAAGAGTACAGTAAAAGTATTTATAAATTATTATTATTATTATTATAGAATTTGGGGGGGGGGGGGGTGTTTCTTGATCCATGAACCTTAATTATAATTACTTCTAAAGGTGTATGTGATGAGTAACATCTGTTCATCATTTGGATTACATTAAATATATAACATTCACAGCATTATCTACATTTGTTTGGTAATGTAATGCTGCCTTTGTGAGGCTTCTTTCAAAACAAACAAACAAACAAACAAACAAACAGTACAGAATCTCTGTCCAAACATTTAAATGACATTGTGCATTTTTATTTATTTTGTCATACAGCTGATGTTTAGCCAAATGAAAAATATGGAGAAACATCTTAAGCTGTTTATAATAAAAAAAGCCAAAGATTCTCTCAATAGCACATAAATGTCAAGTGTAAGCTAAAGTAGCACATAAGCAGCAGAAAAAAAAGAGAGAGGGAACAAAAAAGATTTCTAATAGCGTTAAGGAAATCCCTTTGATTTTGGTTGTGGTTAAACTTACGTTAAGTGCTCCCAGAGCGTGTGTGTCTTTAGCTCCTTCAAGAAGGCAGTAAGGGTCTCAGTCGATCAAGCTAGAAATTCTTTCTAGCAAATAGGTAACGGTTCTGGAAAGCGACTTCCTTTCGCTCACAGACTGAAGTTGATGGGAGAGAACATTCGTAAGAGTGTGTTTAGGTATGTTTCAGTGCCAGTTTTGAAGCACCGATGCTGAGGCTATAAAGCATGACCAGGTGCCTGTAGAGATGTGAGCCGTACAATTTGTTTAGCCACCAAACTATACTCAAGCTTCCCAGTGGGCCTGGTAGGCCCTTTAGTACTGTAAAACCAAGCAGTACAGTGATGTTATGGTCAACTGGGAGTCTCAGATGGAGCATTTGGGTCATCGTATGTCCTAAACTAATATTCCAGATATTGGAGCTGTTGATATTGTTGGTCTACAAGCACGTGAATTATATATAAAAGCAGTGATAAAGTGATATGCCAGTTGTGCAACAGGGCTACCAGCTACACAGTAAAAGTTTTCACGTTTACCATTGCTATAAGTGAACTTTGTCATGTGATTTACAATAAGCCAGTGCAATAGAAGTTTGCATGATCAGTACTTTTAAACTAAAAAAAGATTGGAGCACTCATTATGCCTAAGATTAAAATGGTGTAGCAGAAAGTTATATATAGCAAAATTAACATGCATGAACTGGCAAAAGTTGAAATTACATTGGATACAAGCAAAGACTATAGATATGTAAAGATGATTCGCTCACATCAGACTACTATGAATGTGGTAAGTTGCAATGTTCAGTTTGGCCTCCACAGAGATGGTCCTACTTTCCAGTCATATTAGCCAATCATTAAGCTTTATAGTTTTGGGGGAGGGGTTTGTAGAGGTTTGCTTGTTTGTTGCAGCAATCCCTGTTGCTGCCGACTACTGCATGCTTGCCCTGCTTTTGACAGGTAAAATGACATCCCATCACATATTGTGGCTTTCTAGCGCTCTGTGTTTTTGTCAGTATTTTTCCAGCTTTGTAATGGTGTCCTCTGGTTACCATTGAAACAGCCATAAATGAGATTGATGTAGTAAAATACTTGCCAATCTTTGCACATGCAGAGTAGCTGGAGCAAACTGGAAATAACATGTTTTATTAATAGTAATGATAATAATAATAATAATAATAATTCCTTACATTTATGTAGCGTTTTTTTGGCCACTCAAAGCGCTTTACACATTGGGGGAATCTCCTCATCCACCACCAGTATGCAGCATCCATCTGGATGATGTGATGGCAGCCATTTTGTGCCAGACTGCACACGGCACACCATTGGTGGAGAGGAGAGTGATGAAGCAAACTATGATATGGGAAAGGTTTAGGAGGCCATGATGGACAGAGGCCAGTGGGAATTTTTGACGACCACAGAAGGTCAGGGCCTTGGTTTAACGTCTCATTCAAAAGACAGCACTCACTGAGCAGTATAGAGTCCCCATCAATAAACTGGGGTGTTAGGACCCACACAGACTGCTGGTTGAGCGCCCTCTGCTGGTCTCACTAACACCACCTCCGGCAGCAACCTAGCTTTCCCATGTGGTCTCCCATCCAGTTATTGACCTGGTGCAGCCCTCCTTAGCTTCAGTGGGCAACTATAGTTTTAAACGGAATTAGAACTTAAGCAACACAAGTAATAGGACAGGTCACTTCTGATTTTGTTACTGATTTGAAATGTATAGTTTAACTGCGAGTTCAGCAAGCAAATCTCAAGTTTTTGAGATTTCAATATTCCCTCATTCATTCACTGTAGATAAGTCTTGGTTTTGGATGAACTGCCTGGAGGCGTTGCAAACATATGCAAGTAAACCGACTTGAAAGGGACTTTACTTAAAAGGGACTTTGTTACAAGTGACTAATATACATCAAAACTCGATTTGAGGCAAGCGACGTAACACACATGCACACAAAACTAATACGATACAAAAACAAATGATATATATTTTATATAACTTATTAATTTTATTTTTATTGAAAAAACATACATACGGTACCGCCTAAATCCTTACAAGAATGAGATGGACCATATATCAAAGTTTAATGAGCTCAAAACCATACCTCCCCCCCACCCATCTAACATTGATCAAAATGTTAGTGGAAGGTTAGTAAAAAATAAAGTAAAAGGCAAATTATACATGAATAACATTTACAATCATAATATGGAACTGGCTGGGACAAAAATTTAAAATTGAAGCAAGGTGTACATGGACATTGAAACCAAAAAAGACATTATAAATAATTATAAGGTAATTATAAAACAAATAATTAAATAAAAAATAGATAAATTAACATACAATAGTCTTGTAAAAGGATATATCAGTTCAGTCTATCTGCAAAAATAGTATGAATGGTTTCCAAATCTTGTTAAAAATGGACAATTTGTCACTTTGTCATTTTGTCACAGTAGGTAAGTTTTTCTAAATGTAACATATTTCAGATCAGAGCTATTTGCATCAGATTTCCACATTCGTAAATTTATTTATTTATTTTTTTTTGCAGTACACATACAAAACAGAATTGCTTGTGTTTGGTTTCTACTACAAGAACTGTTCTCCGCTCCTAAAAGTCCAATACTAGGATCAGGTTCCAGAATTATTCAATACATTTCAGAAAGAATGTATTGTCTTAAATATATATTATAAATGTAACCAGTGTTGGGGAAAGTTACTTTTGAAAGCAGTGCATTACAATATCGAGTTACTGCCCCAAAAAAGTAACTAAATGCGTTACTTAGTTGCTTTTTATGGAAAGTAATGCGTTATAATTTCTTTGAGTTGCTTTTGCGTGATGAGTGCAAGCCGACTGTCCCTTGCAGATTGTGCTATCATTTAACCTGACAAAGGTCATTTTTATTCAGCAATACATTCATTCATTCATTCATTCATTTTCTTTTCGGCTCAGTCCCTTTTATTTAACTTATCCAGCACATTTCACGCAGCGGATGCCCTTCCAGCTGCAACCCATCTCTGGGAAACAGCCACACATATTCACACTCATACACTACGGACAATTTAGCCTACCCAATTCACCTGTATCGCATGTCTTTGGACTGTGGGGGAAACCGGAGCACCCGGAGGAAACCCAGCATCTCATTTCTCACAAGACGTGTTCTGTGTTCTCGCAGTCTCCCAAGTTTGTTCTTCCGAGGTGTCCTGGCAAGACCAGTCTTCACATGAATGCAAGTCCCTTCTCTGCATTCTTGGAATTGAGAAACAGCCTTACTCTTAATCACAGATATGCACTCTAGATGTGTCATTGTCTACCAGTTTCCAACATTCTTCAAAATATCCTCATTTCATTTAAGAGATGAAGTGGAAGGTGAGTGAATGATGACAGAATTTTTATTATTGTCTACTTTATTCCTTTACTATTAGTCTACTCAACAATTCCCTTTAACTTCAAACATGTTTACTGTGCAAGTTAAAAAGTAACTCGCGCTACATTTTTTTAAAGCTAACTCAAATAATATTACTTCTTTTTAAAAGTAATATATTACTTTACTTGTTACTTTGGAAAAGTAATATTATTATATGACGTGCGTTACATATAACATGTTACCCCCAACACTATATATATATATATATATATATATATATATATATATATATATATATATATATATATATATATATATATATATATATATATATATATATATATATATATCAGAATCAGAAAGAGCTTTATTGCCAGGTATGTTCACACATACGAGGAATTTGTTTTCGTGACAGAGCTTCTACAGTGCAACAGGATTACAGAGACAGGACAAAAAACAGGTAATAAATATATATGAAAAAAATAGAAGTAAGCAGTGAGTGCAAATATACAGATTTAGTGTATGTACGTGTTTATTACTATATACAACGTTATATGTGCAGCTGTTATGTGCAAATTGGCATGTAAGTGTGTGGTTAAATATGTGTATATGTGTATAGAAGTGTATAGCAAGTAGTGATGTTGGTTCCACAATTATTATCATCAAGTGTTCATGAGATGGATTGCCTGAGGGAAGAAACTGTTTCTGTGTCGGGCTGTTCTGGTGCGCAGTGCTCTGTAGCGTCGACCAGAAGGTAAAAGTTCAAAGAGGCAGTGTGCTGGGTGTGAGGGGTCCAGAGTGATTTTGGCAGCCCTCCTGCTCGCTCTGGATAAGTACAGTTCTTGGGGAGTAGGAAGGGTTGTACCAGTGATTCGCTCAGCAGTTCGAACTATTCGGCGTAGTCTTTGGAGGTCGTATTTAGTAGCTGAGCTAAACCAGACAGTTATATATACATATATACATATGGTCGTTTGATGTGCTTTTTAAACTTTTGCTTCTTGTTAATTTATTAAAAATTTCAAAGTCTCTCAAAGTCTTTATACTGATGTTTCCAATGCTTTGGCAGTGTCAATACTTCAACTTCACATCAACTTCAAAATAATGTGCATAGACTACATTTGACAGTTTGTTTTAATTTTTCTTAATTTTTTTTCTGTAAACACTGGCGCTGATTCATTTTCTTTATCACTACCAAAATGCATGTCAGTGTGTGTGAATGCTTTCTTTAATTTCATTTTTTTTATGATCGCTCAAAAAGACAGAAATCCAAGTGTGTGTCTTTGAGGTATGAATCATGTTCTGCAGAACACCACTTCACCTTTGTGGCAACCCTTAAAAATGTTTTTGTAGCTTCTATGCAGCCTCGTAGTGCTCTGTGCACTTGCTGGCTGCACTTGTTAAATTGTGCACTTAAAGCAAATGCAATATCACAAGGCCGACACTTACTTGGATCGCAAACTCCCCCACACATCGACAGTGTCCTTCCATATCAAGGGCAAACTGTGGTTCAATCTGTGAATGCCACACATCGGCACAACTGTAAAAAAATAATAAAATAAAATGAAACCTTGTCTAAAGATTCTACCTCTCTCGGTTTAAAACTAGCTCGGCTTCCCTGTCACTTACGAGCTAGAGCTCTGGTCTACTATGCACTACTTCAAACAAATACTCTTCCCCTGCCTCAGCGCTTCTCAACTGTGGGATTAAATGCAAGAACATTGGACTCACAGTAGCTCAGTGAAGCTCAGGGCTCTAGCTGTCGCCAGTGTTCGTTAATCCAGGCCAATGTGACACCGTAGAGTGTCCCACTGTAATTGAGGAGTTGTTGCATTTGTGTAGTTTTGACTGGCTCAGCACCACTGTTGAAGGCATAGGTCTATTGACGGTGACATAAGCCAGCAACAGTTAATTAACTTCTTCATAACGTAATGCTCGCAGCTGGATTAGAGGACTCTCTTCAATAAAAAGTTTCTCTTGTTTGTTTTAGGTCACAGAGGGATTGAGCCTGACAGGCCTTCCAGCTATGTGACTTAAATCATACTGTGGATGATAGACACAAGTGCACTTTCGCGTCATAATTCCATTAAAACGTATGATTCTTTTTCTTTCTCAATGTCAGTACAAAAAAGGAAAAAAATAACAAGCTGACTATTACACTGGAAGGAAAATCTAATTTTCAATTATTACAATGGGTACTGTTAGTCTTTTTCTCATTTGGAGGAGAGGGTGCAAAGGAGATACAGCAGACTTCAGCATTCATAGGACATTTCATTCAGTCATAATAAGCTGTATCCATTTTTAATGTAACATTAAATGTCAAATCTCTCGCTGTAATATTCAGAATGCCAAAGTAAACAACATCAAAAGTCCTGTTTAAAGCTTTGAGATTCATGGGGAGCCAGAGCATGCAAACACACCCTGTGCGGCCACAGAGGCTCTGGCCACAATGAAAACATTTGCATATATTTCTTATGATATACAATGCAGCTCATGTCCAAATGTTTGTTTTGCACAGTAGATGCGTTTGAAGTTAAAAGGGATTGTTGAGTAGACTAGTAGTAAAGGAATTTAGTAGACAATAATGAAAATTCTGTCATTGTTTACTCCCCCTCCACCCTCTCTTGAATGAAACGAAGATTTTTTGAAGAATGTTGGAAACTGGTAGACACTGGGCGACGCAGTGGCGCAGTAGGTAGTGCTGTCACCTCACAGCAAGAAGGTCACTGGTTTGAGCCTTGGCTGGGTCAGTTTTTGTGTGGAGTTTGCATGTTCTCCCTGCGTTCGCGTGGGTTTGCACAATACAAATAAAACAGATTTTAATTAGAATTTCAGCAAATAAACACTCTTAATGTGTTTATGCCTTTATTAAGATTTTCATAGTAATATTTACTTTCACCATTTAGGGAAACTCCTGAGATAAATAAGTTACATCTCAGAACTTTAATAATAAATCTATATAAAATGAAGCCCTTCCCACCTCCTTTATTCAGTCGCAATGACTTCTGGGACTTCTCGAGCGAGTTTTGCACTCAAGTCTGCCTTGAAGCATCCTTGATACCAAGAACACATTCGGGAACTTTCATGCATCCTCCGTTCTTGTGGTCTTGAGTTTTGGAACTGAACTTTGGTGACGTTACACGAGAACCCGAGGACGCAGAATCGCTGAAGAACACATATTGAGAAACAGCCTAAGATACAAAAAAAAATGCATAGGTCAACACCTTTCAGGTATGAATGACAAATAATCTAAAATTTGTACTGAGATGAATGGCTTTAGATCTCCATAATAATTGGTTTTAATTAAAAAAGAAGTAAAATAAAGTAAAAAGTAAATTAAAAAAGAGTAAAGTAACTAAAAAGTAAATATACAAACAATTTATCCACAATTTGTACAGTATACTAACAACCTAATGAGGTGGTAAGTGCTTTTCACTTAAAGATTAAAGATCAATTTTTTTAAATATCAATGTTGATTTGGATTTTAGCAAATGCCAGTAAGATCTGAGCGGATGCATATTTTAAAAATGAGGCTTCTAGTTTTTACACTGTAGTACATAAGATCCTAATGAAAGTGTAAGGAAGGCAAGTTTATTTATATAGCACATTTCATACACAATGGTAATTCAAAGTGCTTTACATAAACAAGAAGATTAAAACAATAACAAATAATCACTCAAAAGGTATAAGAAATAAAAACTACAAACAATTCAAATGATAAAACTAGATAAAAATGGTATTAAACTGGTTTCATTCATTCATTTTTCTTTTACTTAGTCCCTTATTCAGGGATCACCACATGAAAATGAACCGCCAACTATTGCAGCATATGTTTTACACAGTGGATGCCCTTCCAGTTGCAACCCAGTACTGGGAAACACTTATACACTATGGTCAGTTTAGTTCATCCAGTTCACCTATACTGCATGTCTTTGGACTGTGGAGGAAACCAGAGCACCTGAGAAAACCCACACCAACTCGGAGAGAACATGCAAACTCCACACAGAAATGCCAACTGGCCTAAAGGCTAAAGTGCTAACCACTAAGTCAGCATTCTACCCTTAAACTGATTTAAAAGGAATAAAAAAGAGTGTTGAGTGAAATAAAATTATTTTAAAAGCTTGGTTAGTTTGTATATTTATTACACTTTGTAACATAAAGTCCAAAACATATATCATTTTATTTATTTATTTATTTATTTATTTATTTATTTATTTATTTATTTATTTATTTATTTATTTAATCATTATCTGCACAGTTGAAAGCACAGCCTTTCAAATCAATCAGATTGATATCATTCATAAACACAAGCATTCAACCAATGCAATAGAAAAATCTTTGATCGAGTCTGCGATTTTCCTCTCCAAAAGTTATGAGCAGTTCAAATGTATGTTGGCTTAATCAACAGAGCATTTCAGATATCTTTTAAACACCTGACACAAACACTTGGCCATTCAACTTGATTATTGTGATCTTGAATAGTTTTTTTTGTTTCGTGTTCAGTCTGTCATGCAAAACACCAAAAAATGCACAAAAATATTCACATGCTGTTTTGATAATGAGATCTGTGCCAGGCCCACCACACAAGGACCCTCGCATACATTTAAAACAGAAGGATTAACTAATGTATAGACCCAAAGCCAAGCCTAAGCTTTGTATATGTGAGTGGCACAATGAGGGTCGATTTTCTCCCTCTCGGTTCAGTGTCCTATACTTCAGCTCCACTCCACATTTTCCATAAGAGAAACCCCATTTCGAGCAATAGAAATGCAACCAATTTAAACTTTTTCAAACAACTCAGCCACTCTTCCTCACTACATGAAAAATGATTCAGCTCTGCTTCTGCTGCGAGGGAGAAAACGCAGTGGCTTCGACTTTCAAAACCAGGCTCCTCACTCCAGGCAAAACTGCTTCCTCTCAGCACCACACACACTGAACACCATGAACACTGACAAGCCGACTGATATAAACAGTGAAACATGCTGTATCCGAAAGTTCAGTCATTCACTCATCAGACATTGAGTATGAAAAAGGATTTCAGACAGGCTTCTAAAGCATCAGAATGATGGTTTCATGATCAAAAAAAGAAGAGAGGTATAGAGAAAACCAAGCTTATATGTTGTATGTGTAAAACTAATCATTAGCTCAGCTTTCTTTTTTAAAATATTTTATTTCAGCTCTTTTCTCTTTCAAAAACATTACAAAGGAAATACACTGATATAAACATAGCAACCCCAGCGATAAATCAGCAAATAAAAATACATTAATTAACCTGAATAAATAAAAAAAACACATGGGGGTATTTACCAATCAAAGCAATCATAATTTTTAAATGTAATTATCAGAGTATGATCAATTGTTCCAATAAATCATTGGCATAGTACTAAAATCCAGAAAAGGTTGCCATAAAGTTTGAATTTGGTGTTGGTGTTGATTTTGGTTCCAAGGAGTGTATCCTCTCGAGCTGAATTACTTTATACAATTCACCCATGCACTCTTTAAAAACATGGAGTGTCAGAAGTTTTCTAGTTTAGTATCCTTTTTTTTTGCAAGAGTTAGGCCCATCAAAAGGGGACATTGCTGGGACTTTGGAAAGTCTCTAATGTCTCAGAATATCCAAGAATTGCAAGACAATAGTCCAGCTGAACCTCCTTTTGAAAAAAAAATTAAAAATATATTTCCAGAAATCAAAGAGTTTAGGACAAAACCAAAACATGTAGGATAAAAAACCCTCTTCAATTTTACATCTGTCACAGATAGAATCGAATATTCTACTTAGTTCTAGTTTTTGAATAAAGCATCCTATGAATTACTTTAAATTGTATTAATCTGTGCCTCGCATTTATTGAACAGTCATGCATCCTTTCAAGACATTCATTCCAAGTTTCATCAAGCACTTCTTCATCAAATTCTTTAGACCAGGCTTTTTTAAATATGTTTTTTACATACATCTGATTGAAAAAACAAAAACAAAACATTAGTACAGCGTGAAACTAGATGTCTAGAGCTTGGATTTGCCATTAAACGTTGCTCATATGTGTTAGATTTTGGTTTGTCAGCAAAACTTGGGATGACTGTTCGAATATAATGCCTCACTTGTAAGTACCAAAAGAAGTCACACCCTGGGAGTTTAAATGCAGTTTGCAGCTGACTAAAAGTAGCAAATGTACCATATGTACAGATCCTCAATAGACTTCAAGCTCAATTTTCTCTACAACTCATACAGATACATACAGCTATGGAAAAAAAATAAGAACTGAAATTTGGTAGAAATGTTACCAGAACTTTATATGGCCTCATAAGTCAAATATTAACATATCATGCGTAAATCCAAATCCAGTACTTTCTAAGAAACCAAGAATATATTCTCAACAATATCTTGTTTTCAGTGTATGTGTGGGTTTATGTATAATTTAATTACACTATTGCACTTGTTATGGCTTTCAAAGCAGCATATCCAGTGTAATAATTGAATTCGCTAATTTAATTACTTGTTTGTGTTAATATTTTTATTATAAACTTTTGCTCAGTAATAAGATGACGGAAAGTAATTAAAAAACATATTTAACCATATCCAAAGTGTTAATAAAGTTAAGCTCGTCCTTCAAAAAATTCAAAGGAGCTACATTAGGCGTACGTTCTGGAGTCCACATTTCATGAACACAATATCTAAGCGACGAGATTTTAATTCGGTCCTTCTTTGCACACTTTGGCCCCTCAGTGGCCCCCCTTGAATCCTACAATCGCCACGGCACCTTGGAAACGCTGACTGACATCGGCACCTCCCCTCAGCGCAACGTTTCCCCGCTGAGCGATGCTCCTGTAGCGCACTAACTGAGACTTGACCATTTTGTCAGCCACTTTCACCAGAGACAATAAGTTGCGCGTTACGCACTGTTTTCCCAGAGTTTGTGGAGACTGAGGTTCCCGAGGCATGCTTCACGGATGGCCGACAGTGTTGTGGTCCCTTTGTGAGTCTCTCCACAGTGCTCTCCCCTGGCTGAGGTTCGCTGCAGCTGTGGCTTCTCAATAGGGCTTATTGTAGACGCGCGGAGTGTGAGCGAGCAGCGCAGAGATTGAGCGGAACGGAGGGAAAGACGCCTGTAGTGCAAGGATGCTCCTGAATATGTTTCCTTCACTCATTCGGGAAGAGCGCGTCTAGAGCGGCGGAGACGTGACGGAATCCTTTCCCTGCGTTTTCTCAAGAACATTTACAATTTATAGGCACGCGAAGGACAAGAGATAAAGGTGAGTCTGATTTATGCAGTGTTTGGTGAGGTGCAATAATACAGGCTGAGTGTACTGTATGTGCCGCGTCCGTTTACATGCGTTACGGAGCTAGAAATGAACGCTGAAAGCATTCTAAAAGTTAACAAATGGACATTGCTTGATTTTTGTATGTGTTTATTTATCCTTAAAAATATTTCATTGATTACATGTAATGAAAGTACATGCTATTATGGAACAAATGTGAAATGTCAACGGAATTACGAATGGAACCCCCATTCAGTGTGATATTATAATATATTAAACATATTCACGCGCTATGCATTTTCAAATATTGCCGAACAGTGTGGTCAGCAGCACCAAGATTTTAAGAGCCGCTTCTCAAAGTTTTTCTCGCTCCCTGTGATGTTTTAATATTCTGCGCTTTTCCCTCGGGATCATCTGTGATGTTCAAAAGTTAAGGTCTGGCAGTCAGCATATTAATCGAGTTGCTACGAAGTACAATTTCTCAGTCCTAAGAGCGATAGTTGGTACGTTGCCAGAGAGTCGCATTTGTGATGCAAATACTGTCGTCTGTAGTGTGACTAGGAATTAGTTTTGATGTGACAATATCTCAATGTCAGTTAGAGGGTTTGTTTTTGTCATTTACTGTGTCGTGTTGTGCCAAAAAGGAAACAAGAGAGCTGATATCACAAGGCACAGAGGTGCAGATGTTCCTCACACATTCGTGTCGATATCAAATATACCTCCCTGTCAGGACGCCACTGCAATGCCAACAGCAGCACCGAGGCTCGTAGTGGAAGAAACTTCGCCTGTAATGTGAAGCTGCAGCCCGCTAGGTGGCGCTTTGAGTGAACTCTAGGGCCAACTTGATGTGGCTTGCATCCAACAATTAATTGTGGATTTGTGGGTGTGTATGTGTGTTTAGTATGGAGTTATTCTTTGTAGTATTTGCAGGATATGCTCAGTTGTTCCTCTGCTGTTACTTACAGATTTTTTGACTTAACATCTGGTTGTTACCAGTTTGCTGCGCTTAAGTTTGTGACTATGCATAAACAGGGCTGTCGGGGAAGATGATTAGCAATATTGTCCAGTAATTCGGGGCACCATATTATTTCTTTCTTCTTTCTTTTTTTCCATTTTGTATGGTGCAGCTTGTTTTTGTTTGTTTGTTTGTTTGAAAGATTATAAAATTCAGAACCATGGTTAATTATATTTTTTTCTTTGTGTTATTTGGGGTTTTGCCAAGTAGCCTAATGTTGTACACTGAAAAACAGTACAAATCAAAACAATACAAAAACACACACACACACACACACACACACACAAATGACAAATTTTACGTTTATATGCACAGAAGCAGCATATAAGTGGAAATTTGAAGTGCAAATTTGAATATCTATCTATCTATCTATCTATCTATCTATCTATCTATCTATCTATCTATCTATCTATCTATCTATCTATCTATCTATCTATCTATCTATCTATCTATCTATCTATCTATCTATCTATCTATCTATCTATCTATCCATCTTGCAGATTTTTTACTTAACATCTGATTTTTGACAATTTGCTGCACTTAAGTTTGTGGCCATGCATAAACAGGGCTGTTTGGGAAGATGACTAAGAAAATTATTCAGTAAATCAGGGCACCCAAATAGTTATTTCTTTTTTTATGGTGAAGCTTGTTTTGCTTTTTTGAATATAAAATTGAGAACCATGGTTAATTATAATTATAATTTTTTTCTTTGTGTTATATGGGGTTTTTCCAAGTAATGTTGTCAAGTAGCCTAATGTTGTACACTGAAAAACAAAACAAATAAAAACAACACAAAAACCCCTGTAAATTACAAATGTAACATTTATCTTCAAAGAAGCAGTAAGTAACACTGAAGTAAAAGTGCAAATTTGATGTTTGAAGACTGAAATTGTATCATATTGCTTAATCTATAGGCACACGTTAGATTGTGCAATCCATTGCAAACTAGTTTATCATGTGACTTTTACTTACTTAGTGTATGCTACCAATGTAATGTTTATTAAAATGTTTCTATACATTATAAATATTTTAATTGTATGTCCTCACTTTCCATATAATAGGCAATGTATTTCAGGTATGTATATCACTTATATAGTGTTGGAATCTGACATACAGCCGCACTGAAAAGAGTGAGCCAGCTGCTGCACTGAAGAGGGCGCACGTGAGCTCATGGTTATTCTTGTTCTCAGAAGATGACTAAAACCTGTTTCACACCGCAAGCGTGAGCAGCGCGTGTTTTTTTCGGCGTCTACGTTAACAGATTAGAGCTTTCATACCGCACGCAGAAGCAGCGCTGAAGCAACAGTGCTGCAATAGTTTCAGCGCTGGGTCTATTTTTGCTGCGCTGCTCACGCTCAATTAAAGTGACAATGCATTGATAATGACCAAAAACACATTGAAAGACAGTAAAAAATTGCAATTTTACCCAATAAAAGCATCAATAATATCCACTGATTTTTATATATTCAATCAAATGAACTTAAATGATTAAAAATGGCAACAAATATTTATTTGGGCCCTAACTACAAAACAAAATTTAAAACACATTTTAGTGTCAGTTTTGCTCAAGATGCTCACTAGTTTGGTCATGTATAAATATCATTATAACTATATTGTATAAATAATATTATAACTATAGACCTACATCATCCTAACAATCAAAAACAATATTGACATGAAACCACAGGCGATTGTCCTCTGAGTGCACCTTAAAATACATGAATGACACTCCTCAGAGCATAAGAAGCACACAGTTCTTTAGGATCTATATAATTTAGAAAATAAAGACTTGCAGGTTAAGGAAACAGCATAGGTGGAATTTGCCATGGGGCTTGCTGCAGATGAAAAGTAAAAAAAAGTGTATTTATAGAGAGATAGGTAACTAGATAGAATAGACAGAGATAGATTGATCTGTTTAGCAGCTTGCGATGAGTTGCGCGCTGCAGACGCAGTCGGTGTAAAAGGCAAACGCCTGTGCGCTGTTTCTGCTCTCCATACACGCTGAGCATCCGCAATACTTCAAATTTGAAGTATTGCTGTATTGCAAGAAGCTTAAAGACTATCTATCTATCTATCTATCTATCTATCTATCTATCTATCTATCTATCTATCTATCTATCTATCTATCTATCTATCTATCTATCTATCTATCTATCTATCTATCTATCTATCTATCTATCACAAAATAACTTTTTACACTAGTTTAAAGAAAAAGCATCTAAAATATATAAACTGTTTATTTTTTCTGGGAATATTTCATTGGGAAGCACATGCATAAACATTTAGTTTCTGGCTTTTATAGCAGTACCTTTTTAGCAGTAAATGTTGATTGCAATTTTACAAATAAAATGACATAAACAGTTTCTTTTTGTGAAGCGTGTAATGGAACTCCGCAAGAAAATCACCTTTTAATATGTATTATTCATGATAAATTTTCCTCTGGCAAGCTCAAGCTGCCATTTCTAGCCTGGATCCTAGCGTAATCTTGTCGTAGTCACCCTCAAGTGTCTACACAGTGAAGGGCAGCCATAATAAGAAGGCCATATGCTACCAGTCCGCATTGGGCCGTGTTTGATGTCCAGATGCCAGGAGCCTTGCTTTGCTCTGTGTTCGAGCATACTGTCCCTAGTGAGTGCCACAATCGCTCGCGCACCGCAGGGTGGCTTTGACTAAAGAGTGTGCAGAGATGGGTTTTTGGAGCCGAGTCTCTGACTGTGGCTGTGGGCGCTCTCTCACAGGGCGGTCTGCGCTCAAGACTAAGCTCCTCTCGTCAGATGGCATGGGGGGCTAATGAGACTTCATCATCCTGTCCCAGACCATTTGGGCGATCTGTGCTGAACACAAAGTCCGGGGTCTCAGCCAAGCCCAACAGCGAGCAGATTCGGGCGTGGAAGAAAGATGTATGCGGGGGGCTGGAACAAATATAGTACACTCGTGAGTAGTGGCATATAGTCGCTTTGTTAAGTACAGTAATTGTTTGATTTTTGTCAGGATCTGTTATTGTGCTGTCTGAGTTAATAATCTAGAGAAAACGTTTGTTATACCAGAAAAGACTTGCGAAGAATGCAAAACTCATTCATAAATGTATACAGTATAGTCATTTATTTTTGTTAATTCTGTAGAGAAGTTATTTTTAAATCAGCTTCACCTTAATAATTAGACAATTCACAGTGTTAATGATATAAAAATCCATCAATTATGAAATATATTTCAGCTCTAAAGCAGTAGTATAAAAGATAGGTGAGCATTGTTTAGTCAATGTCAACTTTACAACTGTTGACATTCTAAAAAGTCAAGTTTCAAAGATAAAACAATATTTTTTATTTGTATTCTTTATAATTTTATTATAATCTTTAAAAACAGACATTGTATACAGATTTGATTGTATATGCTTTTGCTGAAGTTTGCTTTATTGCAGATTATTTTCAAAGAAAATTATATTTAACTGAAACTTGTGGTGGAAAATTATATTTTTCCACTCACTAAATCCATTAAAGATCCTGTGAAGTGCTTTGAAATGTGCGTTTTTATTCGATGTTTGACGTAATCTCACATTTAAAAAAAATGTAGAGGGGGTGGGACATAGAGTAGCTCCTCCCCATTTAAAAAAAAGCAGCCAATAGCGTTTCATTTTATCACATCTCTGCCAGTGAGAGCAGTTGAGCTCAAGCACATCAAATGAAAAGCATGTCAGACATGTCAGATGCTAGAGTGTATTTGATGGTCAAAGTTTGATGAGAATATATAGCATGAGGTGAAAAATCATTGATCGATTTAGGCGGAAGTGACAAACTGCAAACTTTACATGTTTTTATCTGTTTTATATCTTCTAAACGCAAATTTTGTCACTAATTAGCACACTAGCTAATACACTCACCGGCCACTTTATTAGGTACACCTTACTAGAACCGGTTTGGACCCCATTTTGCATTCAGAACTGCCTTAATCCTTCGTGGCGTATATTCAACAAGGTACTGGAAATATTCCTCAGAGATTTTGGTCCATATTGACATGATAGCATCACGCAATTGCTGCAGATTTGACGGCTGCACATCCATGATGCAAATCTCCTGTTCCACCACATCCCAGAGGTGCTCTATTGGATTTGATCTGGTGACTGTGGAGGCCACAGAAGTCGAGACTCATCAGAACAGGCAACATGTGCAACCTGTGCAAATTGTAGCCTCAGTTTCCTGTTCTTAGCTGACAGGAGTAGCACCCAGTGTGGTCTTCTGCTGCTGTAGCCCATCCGTCTCAAGGTTGGACGTGTTGTGCGTTCAGAGATGCTCTTCTGCATACCTCAGTTGTAATGAGAGGTTATTTGAGTTACTGTTGCCTTTCTATCAGATCGAACCAGTCTGGCCATTCTGACCTCTGGTATCAACAATTCATATGCGCCCACAGAACTGCCGCTCACTGGATATTTTCTCTTTTTTAAACCATTCTCTGTAAAATCTAGAGATGGTTGTGTGTGAAAATTTCAGTAGATCAGCAGTTTCTAAACTACTCAGCCCAGCCCGTCTGGCACCAACAACCATGCCACGTTCAAAGGCTCTTACTGTAAATCACCTTTCTTCCCCATTCTGATGCTTGGTTTGAACTTCAGCAGATCTTCTTGACCATGTCTACATGCATAAATGCGTTGCTGTCATGTGACTGGCTGATTCGAAATTTGTGTTAACGAGCAGTTAGAAAGGTGTACCTAATAAAATGGCCGGTGAGTGTAGATATCTTTAAAACAGACTGAAACAAACATAAAAAATATTCTAATTCGCAGGACCTTTAAGTACACAGTCCTGTACTGTTGTCTTTTTGTCTTACTTTGTACTATTTTATACACGATTTAATACTTTTCCTTTTACTTTATATCAAAGCTTTTAATATTGTGATTCACCTTGTAGCTGGTGTAATGATCAAACATTTTTAAAATCTCTTATATGGGAAAAATGCAAAGCAACTAGAAAGTTAATCAATTATGAAACAAGTTACATTCAGCTACAGTATAAACATCTCTAAAGAAGGCAATAGTGTGATCATACAGCTCAAATCAGTTCACTGCTAATTCATTTCAGTTCAGTAAGTTGATGTTGCAAAACAATTAACTGAGGCTTTGACGAGCTGACCACACATTATTTTCAGAAAAATCTGAAATATTTCATGTTGTGCAGTTAGCAGTCTGACTCCATTTGAGAAATGCCCTGTCATGCAAACATGTCCTGAGATATTGCTCCAGACGCACAGCATTAAACCCCCCCAGCAGTCGTTTCCTATGTCCTTGTTTGCTTTGTTTTAATGCAAGCTTGATAAATGATCCATATCACCTTCCAGCTCTCTTTATTAGCTCGTGCTACGCTTTAAGCATTCCAGACTCGAAGCTCTTTTTTATTTTGCAGTGGTGTCATGTAGCACTTCAATGAAACCATTGGAGGTCGGAGATAATTGAGACGTTATAGAGGATTATTTCAGCATAACTGTGTTTTCTTGATACCCGTCAGCCATTTTTGAAAACTTTTTTTATTGAATCTACCCAGTCAAACACGCAGAGATCTAATCAGTCACTAAGCACTTGTAATTCCCCTATAAAGTGAAGCTTACGATAGAGATTACGGGCTTTAGATGTGACTTTTCCCCACTGAGGGGTCCTGGCACTGTGGTCTTCTGAAGCAAAGCGCAAGACGCTCTGTTCTCCTCCAACAACGCTGGTGCTTTTTTAGCTTGGAGGGAATACAAGGAGGGAATGGATTCCCTGAGGGATGCTTTGCGATTTACTCTTCTGTTCACCATCAGAGCTGAAGTTTCAAATGTGTTCTTAGTTACAGCATCCGTCATATAGCTTTAATGTCACTTTTGCATTTAACGCCTTCAATTTAAGCTTACCTTGCCATCAACGTACATGCTTAACACTTTCAAATTGCGTTACTGTTTGAAGCCCATCTGAACCTGCGAGAAACAGCGTAATGAGTCTAATTCGCATGCTGTGATTAATTATGAATTGTCAAGTGCTCGAAAAGCCCAAAATGGGAACTGTTTTGTCTGTAAAACACAGGATAGATCTCATCTTTTCTCGGACAACGTGGGTTTTCCGTGGAGATTTCAACATCCTCTTCAACATCAAAATAAGCTGTTGGGGTGTGAATCCTGCTGCTGTGGGTTTGAACTGCTGGAAGGACAGATTTCTCTAGAGAGCGTAGATGTGCTCTATCCAAATCCCTTTTGAACTATTTTTTTCCAGACTTGTAAGTGTTTGACTTTAAAAGGATGTTAGAAACACCTAAAAGGCTCTCTCGGACCGAGAAGCTCCAGGGACCCCTTAGGAGAAATTTGTGCCTGGAATTTTGTCACTTCAACTTAGAGTGCACACTTTTAAATTGTAGTTCTCCATTGCAATTTGGAGCATGAGAGGTTTTTTATACACTATAAAAATCCAGTGTCACTTACATAACACTCTTTTACGGTGATGTCCATCATTGTAGTTCTTAGTAGACGCTCTTAAGCTGGAGGTTGTAGGTTTAAACCTCAGATGGGGCTATTCACAAACCACTGCTATTGTGTTCCTGAGAAAAGTGCTTAACCAACCCCAGGATGAGTTTCACACAATGCTGAAGTACCTTAAGTCAGATTGGATTAGAAAGAGAATGGTAAATAAAGAATAGCTGAATTATTCAACATAGGCTACTTGTGAAATATGATAATGACAATCTGTGGGTCAGTGACGCGATGCTCAAAAAAAAACATTAAAAATGCATAATATTCATTCAACCGGCCTGCTGCAAGGAAATCTAGTTTAAAACACATTCATTTTAAATTCATGCTGGTTTCATTTGACTTTGAATACATTCTCAAGATACGAGGGAACTGATGACTGATTAAAAAGTCTTACCATCAAGTAAAATATGATAAATTTTGTCTGTACTTCCTTAATGTGGGTGCATATAACTTGAAAAACACATTTCGGTGTGTAACTCAAAATATGGGTACAATTGGGCAGCATTTATAAGTAATAACTTTTTTAAACAGAATAGTAAAAGAAAAAAGCCTTATTAAAACGATCTCATTATTAAAAGAAAACATTGGCATAGGTTTTTGTTATTCTTTCTTAAAAATTAACTAAAAACATATTTTTTTGCTTATTAATTATTATTTATTCATATTTTTAGTCAAGGTTAGGTAATTGTTTAATGTCTTTCACCTAAAATAATACAATAATAATAATAATTATTATTATTATTTTATTTTTATTGAAAAAATTGAAAGATGTATATATTCACATTAAAGATGTACATAAATTATTTAATAACCTTTTACTTAAAGGGCACCTATGATGAAAACCATCTTTTGTAAGCTGTTTGGACAGAACTGTGTGTAGGTATAGTGTGTCCACAGTCATATTGGGAATTTACATTTCCTGACGTTTAAATAGGATCCAAGTCCCTTCATTTTGAGGCCCACTGCAACGTGACGTAGGAGTGCGGTTTCCCCACCCACTGAATGTAGTAACATGCACTGTATAATCATATCAACAAGACAGGGCATGCGCAAACCAATTGGGATTGAAAGATCTGTTCATCTCTCTGTGATCATCAGTCATCATCAAATGTGATCAAGAATGAGTTTTACAAGTTTAAAACATTTTTAAAACAGTGCATGTTTGTAATGAATTACAGCGATTTTACCATCTTTAATTATCATCACAGCCGCATGTCTGTACGATTATAAAAGAAGACGCTTCAATCCCGGTTTGCAAACATTAAATCAGGTTTATTTTGTACATGAACATAACGGATATCCATACAGCAGTGGATGTTAACATGTATCCTGTCACATTTTCCATGCAAAAATAGTAATGTTGTAAAAAAATTGTAATGACATTAGCCCCTTTTACACAGTGATACCGGTAAATATCCGGACTATTTCCGGAACAACTTCCCCGGTACATTAAAAAAAGAGATATTCACACTGTCAAGGACATTACGGAATTTTTCTGGAAAAGACGATTCACACATCCATTCCAGAATGCCGGTAATTTCTGACATTATTAACCAGAAATGAGCTCTAAATGGCTGCGTTTGTATTTGTAAACATTTGACTGCATTACAAACTCTGTGGATGGATAAGTATTGTGAACAACTTCGATGAAAACACTTTAGCTTGTCGAGATGTACATAATATACGTGTGTGCTGGCGCTCACCGGCTGCTTCATGTGCACAGGCGTCAGAGCTTGAAGGTAAACAAACAACGGCTTATCATAAGCATTTTATCGATAATGTTTTTACACAGTTGGCATTAGGAAGGAACAGAAATGTTATCTAACTAACATCTTGCAGCTAAATGTGTCTGGAAAAAAAATTTGAAGGCTTTTATTTTCATAAACAGCACGGATGTGAATGCATCTGAATGTTCTGAGTGACTAAAGTAGACGACTCACATAGGCACATTCTAGATGTGAACGCGCTCTTTCCAGCAATCTTCCATCTGCGTTCACACAGCGCAGCATTACGGAAAATTACCAGTAATGTTACAACTTCTCTTTCTGGAAAATTGGCAATTTTCTTCTTGTGAATTAACTTCACAACCAATTCATCAAATAATCGTTGGTAAAGTTCTTACTGTAGTATTTCTCACAAACGTTACATGAGATCTGCTTCCTTTATGTCTGTCACTGTGCTGTTTATCTGACGCCACCAAGGTGGAGATTGAGGCACACTCTGACAGGCATGTGGGAACGGTGGGCAGGGAGAACCAGCATAAAAAAAAAAACGTCTACATTGCGTTCAATGCAGAAAATTCCAACATTCTTAAAGATATAATAAATAGTCTAATGGGTCTTTTGAACTGAAACTTTACAGACACATTCCGAAGACATAAAAGACTTATCTTAAATCTTGAAAAGGGGGTAAATTAGGTGCCCTTTAATGGTTAAGTCTTCAAGCCAATTGTTTCTTGAATATTTCCTTAAAAACATATGAAACCAGCTTGAATGCAAATTAAACATGTCTTAAACTAGACTTTTAGCCACTCTTATATTTGACATTGACCCATATTCTGTCTGAGTATGATAATGGAGCAACTCTTTCCTTTGCTGGGACTTGAGATGGTACATATTTGCTTTATTTTTCCAAATCTTTGCATTAGAGCTCCATCCCTCTCCCTCTGTCTGTTTCCCCCTCCCATCCCGTTTCCCTTCAGCCCTAAAGATTAATGTGCTCCACTTTCAGCAGTGCTGTCAAATACCCATCTAGAGGAAAGAGCTGAATGTCCATTTTGCTAACCTGTTGCGTCCAGCCTGCACCTGCATCTCAGACGGCAACCTCTGAAATGCCAGAAGTCATGTTGTCTTAATCTGTGGTTCAAATGTGAGCCGCTATTCTAAAAAGAATGACAGTAAATCAAGCCTGCATCTGTGCTGACAGACACACTTTTTGTATATTTCCCTGACTCTTTTCTCTCTCTCTCTCTCTCTCTGATTTTCTTCAACCTCTCCCCCTGATGTCTGTTCTCACCGCAGGTTTGAGAGCTTCAACTACAATCATCGTTCATTCCTGTGGTCTCTCCCATCAATCACCGGTCAGACGGTCTGGTCTGTCTGGCTGGCCGTGCCAGTGCTGAGGGTGGTGCATCATTTCCCAGGAGCCAACTTTTCGCCTTAAGATCTCTGCGGTCCGTTCAGTACGGAGGAGTGTATTTTTTTGTTTCCTTTTTTTTACTTTCATCCCTTCACCAAATGATGCAGATTGGCTCTGCAGTGTGGACTGGACTGACTGTAATGACTATACTGCTGTTAGCCCAGCGGGATGTGGGCTGTGGGGGAATGACTCTGAATTCTGTCCCGCTCCGTCCTGTTTCCCTGAGGCCCCTCAGAGATTCTGTGGGCACATCCCTTCAAAGACATAAACGCAACTGGGTGTGGAACCAATTCTTTGTCCTAGAGGAGTACACTGGAGATGAACCTCTTTATGTTGGCAAGGTAAGAAAAAAATATTAAAGTGGCTTTGATATTTTACATGTACCCTCTCAAGAGCACTGAGGTCATTCCTGGTATTACAATTACTTCTGTTTTTAATATACATGCTATGTTTTATCATAGTCATTACATAAGCTGGAGAATAACTACTGTAGGTACTCCATCTCTATACCTGCCCCTGAACCAAACCTCAACCCTTGTAGTGTCTTTATATAACCAAGTACTTCCTTAGACTCATACATTAAGTGCATGTACTGTAAAACAAAGTGCAACTAAGATTGCGATTTGATCGAAAGTGGTCAAACAAGCATTGCTGTTTATTGCTGGTAGTCACATAAACTCAAAAGTTTGGGCTTGTAATATTGAGTAAACAATGTACAACCAGCTGGTTTTGATCACTGAATAAACCCCAACAGAAATCTTTATGTATGGGATAAAGTACATTCAGAAGGTTGTTATTGCAGAATAAAGCCAGACAGGCTTATCGGCAGTTGTTGTGTAAGCCTGAAGGGCTTTATTCTGTGAAAACAACTGCCTGGATGCACGTTATCTTGCTTATTACATGGCTACTTGCCACAAAATGTAAAATCTAGACAAAAAACATTGTTCTAATCATTCATTAATTATTTAATTAAATGTAAAGCTGACATATAGGACAATGGCTTAATGGAGTATATGCTAGCCTACATGTTATTTAGTCACAGAATGGTACCAAACAGTCAAATACAGGAGTGTATAAATGTGGATGTATGTATCTGGATGTGAAAGTATTAAAGTAGTATGTAGATGAGCCTGTGTTATTAGTTTTAGCGGTTGTTATCTGGGAATAACACAGCATGGAATGTCACAAGTGATTAATCAGAATCACAGAGTAGTAAACTGTGATAACAACCAGCTGGATGTGCATTATTCCTCTTCAAACACAATAACTATATGCAAAATACTTATTTTTAATACAGATATTGGAATATTGACAGTAGTTAACAGCAAATAACACACTTCAGAATGTGGCTGGCTGGCTAATCAGAATTGCGTATTGCAGAGAATCATGCTTGGTTGAATTGCATTTATTTATTTAATTTAAATTAACCTTTGAATGTGGTCATGTCATTGGCTCATTAACATTTCCTGCTTGTTATCAAACTATTTCATAACTGTAACAAGAGGCAATTTAACCATAACTTAATGTTAAAACAGCTTTCATAACATTATTAATATGTGCTTTTTGGTTTCTCGTAAGCTATAGAAATTAAAAATGTAAAACAGGAAAAACGTTGGGACCATTGTTTTTGTTTACATCCCTCAAAATGGTCTATAAATATTTTTACATTTATACATTGTCACAGTTGTTTATTTTATTTCATATTTGCTCCAAAAAGCCTTAATTTTTATTCAGTCAATAAACCAATCAATCAATCATCCCTCTAAACCAGGGGTGCCCAAACCTTTTCTCATGAAGGGCCAGAAAACAAACCTGATTGAGGGCTGTGGGCCAAAGGTAAATATACCAAACTGTATTACACCAAAGTTTCCATGAGTATTTATTTTCTAATTTACTTCCTAATTTTATAACTAATGCAGTGTATTTGAAAAAGTACAATGAATTTATTACGGTAAAAACATAATCAATGCCATTAATGACACAATGGAGGTCATTGCTGAATACACTAAGCTGCCACCTGCCTTTGCCTTGGTTTGCTCACCGATGTCTTGTGCATTGCCCTCTATTCGTTGCACAGCAGTATTTACATTTTTTAAAAATCTGATTCATTTACAAAACAAATTACAAAACAAACAAAAGGTTACATTAAATTCAAAACGACTATCTTTGTCAAATATTCACTCCAGTCACCTCCCCATCATTCTCCCTCAAATGGTATGTTGGGCCAAATCAAAGGTTAGGATGGGCCAACTTTGGCCCGTGGACCCTAGTTTACACATCTCTGCTCTAAACCATAGTGCACAATGTGATCACAATTTCTTTCATCACTCAATGTACTTGAAGTGTCACAGAAATGTGTTTTCATTTGTATTAAGTGTTGTTCCGTGTAAAATGAATCCCTCAAAATGGGCACTATTACGTCACCTTAGAATTATAAGGTTCTATCTGACATTTTTGTCAAAATTGACTTATTCACATATTCTTATTCTTTGACAACTTATTTACGTGATGTGATGTTTTTGTATGAGTTGTTTTCATCTTAAGGCCTTTTATTTAAAAAGCAAAAACGGTTTATCTACAAAGTTGAACTCTAGCTTGGCTCTATAAAGTTCTTTCTGTGAGGCGATCAGCATTTTGAATGCATGCATGAGGACCAATCAGGATCAGCTTTCTTTGTCATTTCGCCATACTGTTCCACTGACAGCGGGAAAGACCAGAAAGACAAAATGACACAAAATCAGAGTCGGCTAAATAATGCCACACCACATTAAATTGAGATATGTGTAAATGTGATGATTTAAACATTTTTTGAAATTGAGATAAAATGTTAAATTTTACATTGTTGAAAAAAAAAACAATTAAAAAAATTCTATATTAAATGTGAAATATTTTTATTTGTGTATATATGGTAAGTGAAACATTTTCCGTGTTTATTAAACTCATTTGCTCATTGTATGTTTCTTTTAAAGTCTTTAAATTTAATATTTAGCCTTGAAGGGCAAATACTTAATTTTATCATGGGGCATGTAATTCAAGAAATATAATTCAATAATTCATATAAAGCATAAAATGTAATAAATATTAATGTATTAGTTAGATAAAATTAATAGCTGCACAGGACAAAATCTTTAGCACAGCCTTGTATGCTTACTTTGAACAAGAAAAGAAATATTCATCCTAAAACATTCAATAAATGTTGTAAAAAGCAAAAATGTAACTTTCTCAAGCTTCAACATATTGTTGACACCAAATTATATATTTTTGATTGTATTTCCTGAAAAGTAATGCTTCAATGAATGATATTTACCATGTTTTTTTTACTCCAATTTGCAAATGTAAGAGAACTTTGATAATTCACATGTAGAGTACATTTAGGGTCTCTGTCATGTTAATGTATGAAATAGAACTGTTATACACATATTTTTTGCTATATGGAATGCAAAAACTTTGAAGCTCAATATCTCAAAATCATGTAGAATGCAGATAAAACCTTTTAATTCCAAGGTGACGATTAGTTCTATGTGTAAACCCTTTGAATGCAAATGGTCTTAGATTGCATCCAGTGGCTTCCTGTTAACTGAGCTGACATGTTTATTTAGATAATGTACTTTGGATGCCCAGAAGCCAGTAGAGCTGTCCAGTCATGGACACTTATTTCTCTGGAGTGTCTGTAAGGTCTTGTGCCTCGGCTGCACATGATTGTCATTTCTGCTAACCACAGTACACTAATTAAGCATGACTAGCTTTTGTCTATAGCAGGGGTCTCAAACTGCTGTCTCGCAGGCCATTTATGGCCCGCCCTCCTCCTCCCTCAAGCCGGCAACTGACGTCAAAAATATAATATGATTTGGCCGGCCAAAACATATATTTTTGAACCACTATCATTGTTGTGCAGTTGCATCTAGCAACTTGTGGTTTTGACCCACCATCTAGTCGAAATTTAGAGCATTTGGATTAGTTTTACTTTCATTTTCTCTCTGTGTACGGTCGAGAGTAACGCATGCAGTTTATTTCAGTGGCTAATTTAAATGTTGAAATATATGTCCGTAAGTGCTCTATTTTTACTAAAGCTCTATTTTTGTAAATATTCAAGGGTCGTTTGATTATTATCAGTTTTATACCACTTTTATTTTGTTGTAAAAACACTTCTTCATGGCTTACACGTTATGCTGGTGGTGTAACAATTATGAAAGTTTTGCTAATATGCGATTCAAATGCTCTCATTTGATACATTTTCCTCATATGCTTATCAAGATTTGCATAAAAACTATGTACAAAATTGCACTGCTAGCAGAATTGAACCTATTAAAGTAAATGAAATAAAGTGAAATTTGTACACAATTTTCCCCTCTTTGATGTAGTTTTACAAAAAAAGAAAGATATTGAGAAGAACAGTTGCCAGTAAAGTCACTTAAGTTACCCAAATTTCTTTCTGCTGTTCTTACGCTATTAGGATAATACAATTGGTTGGGACAGAATAATAATTATTATGCCTATTATTTGTAATATTTTCATAGCAGTTTAAACTACCCCTTCAATATGTACAACAAGAAACAAAAAGCTAGAGTTCTGATTGGATATAGTCTGTGGAAAAATGATTGAGTAACGCTCGGCCATAAACACAACAACCACAGATATATTTCAGTAGCTGATGTGTGACACGATAAACGTGCTGATTTGCATTATCACTGATGACAGGTAATGCTTGAAACATAGACGTCCTGTCTGTTGTCCTAAGATGCATCAATTATGTCAGGTTTCCAATTTTGTTCTTGTGCTTGAATGTTAAAGCGGCCCTGAATTGTCAGTCACTAAAATGGCTCCTCGTCAATTTGAGTTTGAGACCCCTGGTCTATAGTCTTGGCATATGGAAGCCTCCTAATACAGACTCTTGCTTATAATAATTAATAATACCATTTACAATCTGTATCTGTCATTTTCATTTTAAATATATATTATGAGGAATCCAATTTTCTTTGATCGTTTGACATATAGCTTGTGCTATGGAAATATACTCAAATGTTCTTCTTTAGTACAATAAAAAAGCAATTATTGAAATTGGAACTGAAAAGCTACTGTTGAATGCAGAGAAAGAGAGAGAGAAATTATAATAAATGCTTGAATATATAGTTTTGATTGCCACATTTGCTGAGCTGATGTTTTAAAATAACAGCACTGCATCTGCCAATTAGAAAGCTCATTATGGCTCAGTAAAATCACAGAAACCTTCACATGCCTCTGTCATGATGAGGTTTAAAAGTACCTTTTTGAGGATGTGTCAATCACACTCCTTAATGAAGCGCACGTGAAGAACAGATGCTCTTTCTATGCATGTTTCCTACACGTGCACATTTCATTCAATAATATACTATAACGTTACTCTCAGGCAGTTTTAAAAGCTAGTGCTCATTTTCCAGCATTTTAAATAAAAGCGTTTGAGAATGGAGGTTGACATATGCTGTTACATCAAAGCTCTGGCTTTTAAAGTGTTTAAACCATCACTTTCCCTCATATTAATGCAAGCGTATAGATGAGCGTATGGCTTATGAATATCTGATGCATTGTTTGATCAAAACTCTTTGGCATGCGCATGGTTGTGTGTTTAATGAATATCACATGTAGTGCTTGATCAAACCTCTTTGATATGATGTGGATTTTATAGTCTGAGTTACTGTAGATGTACCACACAAAAAGAAAAAAAAACAGGCATAAAAGGAAGCATTTTTTTAAGCAATGGCTCCAGTCTGCTAGCACTCTGATTGCTTTATATTCAGAGCCTTGTAAGTAGTTAGCTCATTGCTAAATGCAAAGGCAGCCAAACACTTTCCGTTTTAAAGATAATGAGCCAGATACTCCAACATGCCACCTGCTCTACTATCCTTGGCTTTTACAAAACATTATCTTTCAGCCACTATATCACACACAGACACATAGACACACACTATCACACACACTCAAACTCTGACAGCCAGGTTGAACCTTATTAGATTTTGGCTCATCTCCAATTCACTCTAGCCGGAGGGATCCGGGCAAAAGAGAAGTGACTGAACACAAATGTTTCCCCCGCTCTGAATGATGATCAGTGGAGTAATGTACAGTAAGAGGTGGCCTTCCTCTCCAGCTTCTTATAGGAAAGGAAAAGTTGAAAATTAAATCTCTATAGCAGGGGTGCCCAATCTTTTCCATACAAATGGCCTAAAACCAAACATCATTATGAGCCGTGAGCCAAAGGTAAATATACCAAACTGTATTTCATTAAAGTTCCCATTGTTAATTTCCTAATTAATTTTATAATATTATAAAAAAAAACATGAATTTTAATTGTATTAACTAGTGCAGTGTAACTTTTAAAATGATAACTTATTGCATTAAAAACATAACAGTGAACAGTGGAGTTCAATGATGAATATACTAGTCAAGCAGAATCTGCCTTTGCCTTGATTTGCTCACCAAAGTCTCTGCATTGTCCTTTATCAATCAGGTGACAGTAGCTATGTACATTTAAACTAAATCTGATTAATTTACAATATTTAATTGAAACATTTAATTTCAGTTAGCTTTTAACAATAAAACACAAGGTTACATTAGATTTGAAATGACAATCTCTAAATCACCCCACCATTCTTCCACTCATCTCAGATGGGATGGCGGGCCAGATCAAAGGTTACCATGAACCAACTTTTTTTTGGACAGGCATTTTTTGGATCAGACGAGGCATTATTTAGAGGATGATAATGTGTAGAACAGCCATAAATAAGGTTGGTGTTGTGATCTCGTTCCTTTAGAGTGCGCATGCGCATTAACTCGGGCAACCTAAAAATGAGAGACAGTTGATTTTTTTTTTGGTGGTTCCAAATATGTAACTGTAAGCTTGGCAAACAGTTTTGGAGAATTTGAGGTTTCCCAATTCAGACAGTATACCCAAGAGGCATTTCAAAAATGGCCGTCGAGTGAATTGACTTGCCTTAATAGGACTTTGGTATACCTTAGGAATTGGGCATGGCTAACCACGCGGCTCCAACTGTCAGTTTTGAAAACAAATGGTGAGGAGGAGCTGTCGGTTAGTTTTGTATTAACCCTCCCCAAACCCTTGTCCCAAACATACTGAATGAAATACCTACTTTACTACATCCATTCAGTTCGCAGTAAAAAAAAACAAGTCACGCCCACAGTTTTCTGATTGAATATTCTATTTCTCTTGGAACTGTGATAATAATAATAATAATATTATTATTATTATTAATAATAATAATAATAATAATAATAATAATAATAATAATAATAATAATAATAATAATAATAATAATAATAATAAACGATTGCAGCTTCTGATTTATGTTTACTTTAATAAATATAACTGAATAAAGACTGCATGGGTGTTTGAATTCAGATCACAAACTTTTAACAATTAAATATGCAGCTCTAATCTGTACTATTGCTAAGTCATCATTTGACTGATTTATTAAATATTTTTAAAGAAGTGCTAGGAGAAACATCTGAGACAAAAGCTGTTGAAGCAGAACTCCATCAAACCATGAAAGAGAAACCTCTGAGCAATAACATTTTTCCTCTTGGTTTCATTTTCACATTTCACGTCTGAAGTGCTGAATGTATTCTTTATGATGGTCATTGGCCAACTGCTTATTCTGTTTTCTTGGCTTTCATGCAGACATTCATCCTTTGATCATTAGTGAGCATGAAAGATGGTCTTATTCATCAAGATAAGGGTAGCATAATACAGACATAAAAGGCAGGGTCCTCACAAAACAAATGACCATGTGAGCTTATAGACCGTTTTCGTATTCTCTTTCTTTTCATGCCTGGGTCTCTTTTCATGGAATCAACACCAAAACAATAGAGATATGAGTAGAGGCTTTATGGATATCCAGGGGGAAGGGAGGCTTATATTTCATTTTACATTTCCATATTGATTTATTAATCTTACTTTATTTTTATTATTGTGCAGTATGTAGCATACGAGACAAAATTACCATCCGTTTTGATCTCAGAATCTCATAAGGACCAACTATCAGATTCTTTGGGTGATTTGGATGATAAATAGCCTACAGCACATCTAACTTTAAGCAGTAAAGACATTTAGAACTTCATACACAATCTTGCAGATTCAAATAACTATTTTGGATGTTCAGTTAAACAGGAAATCCTAAAAAATCAAATATGAAGTATTACAGTTTCATATTTTCCACATACAGTAAGCATAGTTTCAGCATAGATAATAGAGAGAAGGAAAGTGATTATATATTTTTTATATTTGGATGGTTAAATATATGTTATAGCAAAGACTAGAGAATACACAAAACATGTCACTCGTGTAGTTTTAAATGGGGAAAAGTATAGCGGTCAATATTGTGAATGAAGCCTATTAGTACAGGAGACAATCATTAATCACTGTAGACTGACGTTTCTCCAGAGGAGAAGCTCGGACCAGACGTGTGCTTTTACACACAGAGTAAACAAAGAGTCGCTGTTATTTCTGGAGGAGATTTGTCATCAAGACCAAGTTGTGAATTACAAGAAGACCAGCGCGATCTGGCGAAGCATTATTCAGTGGATGATCATGTGGCCATAATGGCCATAAATGAGGTTGGTGATCTCGTTCCTTGAGAGTGCGCATGCGCATTAGCTCAGGCAACCTGAAAATATGCCAATTTTGTTTGATTCGAACGTTTAGAAATGAAACTTATGAGACAGTTGGTTTACTTTTATTGGTGGTTCCAAATATGTAATGTAATCGTAAGCTTGGCAAATTTGGAGAATTTGATGTTTCCCCATTTAGGCAGAATGCCCGAGCATACTGCCGAGAGGCATTTCAAAGATGGCTACCGAGTGAAATCTTAAAGGAACTTTGGCTGTATTCATGACATTTTAAGGTGAACAGAAGAGCAGGAGATGAAATTTGGATCCCTAAAGCTTTTACTGATCATCAATACAGCTGTTTTAGATTGTGTATTGACAGATAATAAAATAATTTAGATGTTCACACTGTTAAAAGGTAAGAGTAAGTTGTTTCTTTTGACTTTTTAACCATTTCCTAAATGAGAACTGAGAATAAAGCCTGTCAGCCGCAGGCTGGCTTGATGATAGTTATAAAAACTTGTTTTTTCTGTTCATGCAGGAAGTTGAAAGATGTTGTGTGCTTATATAAATGAGACAAACAGGCTTTGCAGGCAGAGATTTGATGTTGAGACTGCAGGCTGATTAAGGACTTTGATGCTTCCTAAAAGAGTAAAAGCGATGAACCTTGTGAAGCAATTTTCACATTACTCATCTCCATCAAAAACAATTTTGCAATTTACATCTTAGTTTTTTCTTGGCTTTCAGAGGAAACATAAGAAACTTTTAATTTCCGTCTATAATTAACACTTGAAATAACATTTTCTACTCTTGGTTTTATACTTATCGATTGTCTCTCACTCTGGGAAACAAGATTTTTTTTCTTACTTTCAACAAAGGGCAGAGAAGCGTGCACAGCAGCTTATTCGTAACCAAGCAAGCGGTCGGACATTCAGCAGTCCAATCTTCTCACCCGTTATTATCTGCAAAATTATACCAGAATGAATTTAATGAATATGTCTTTGCCATCTTGATATCGTACCATCAGTGACTGGGATTATTGCCCATGGTGACCTCTTTGCAGGCTGATGAATATGGATATGATAGGTCCAGCTTGAATAAAATGCTCAAACGCGAGGGATGTCAAAGAGAGCGTGATGAATAATGCATATCCGTGTCTCCGGGGTGAGTTCAGTAATATCAACAATTATTAGAAATGACCCCAGTGTCTCCATTGAAAGTACACATTCATTACAGCACTTCCAGGCAAGTTCACTTCGGAATAAGCGTAAACAAGTGTCCGATGTCGTTAATAGTTCCATCGCAATAAGTTACCTGGGCTTATACTTGGTAATTAAAAATCTCATCTCTAGTTTGGAATTGCAGGCATGCATCTATAATTACACGCTATACTCTTCTGAAGCCTCTCAGCTGCTGTTTGCCCTCCCATTCTCATCTTTGAGTTTCATAAGATGTGCAGGACCCGTCGGTTTGAATCCCTCAGCTGGCCGTTTAATGTCCGATCATATTCTGCCTGTATTCGTTGAGTGCACCAGAGAAAAAGGCTTTGAATCCAGCCTTAATTTGGTGGAGGGGGGGATCCTTTGATGGTGAAGTCTGTGTAATAGGACAGGGGGAAGAGTTCCCAAGCCGACTTTCGTCACATTTCATTTGCATTTCCTCTTTCCTAGCCTGCCAAAAACAACTTGTAGCTCACCTTCTAAATGTGCGCTTAATGAGAAACAGACCAGGAGTACCGGCATAACCCCGCAGCGAGGATGAGAGAGCTCCACACTTCTCTCTCCGTCTGACCACCGGAAAGCTTTTTCGTCAGCCAGGGCTAGCAGATTAAACGCGCCCTCCGTCGTGGCCGCCCTCCCACCACATCAATGATTTGCGCAAACTGAATTAAACAAAATGAAACAGAAGAGAAAGAGCTCTTTTCATGTTGCTGATCAACAAGCGTTCCCCAAATCCTCTTTGGAGTGATTTCTAACATATGCTGGGTAATTAAACGCAGTGCGGGAGAAGATGGGCCGCTTTTCATCTGCTTCCAGTCTGTACTGGTCTATGCCATGGCCATTTGTCATCAGCGCAGATGAAAGTCATCGGGTTGGCAGTCACGGCCTAGCTCCGGTGCCAACCTTGCACACGGCAAGTACTGGTTCACCCACAAATGGAGACGGCGAAGAAAGCGAATCGTGTCTTTTCAGATAATTAAGGCTAAGGGCATTGAGGGTGTCTAGTCACAGAGGTGCTTTTTAATAGAATCCTTCAGAGTCTTTCTCATATGGAGAGTGATATGAGCTGACACCACTGAATCTAATGACGGGGAATAAGGAATCCTCCACAATAAGGCCGAGATGTGGCTCACACTTCCTCTGCGAAGAGCAGCTCCCCAACACAATAAAATACCATTTGCATTTATATAGCACTCTGCAGGTGTTGATTCAGGTGAAATATTACAACAGGGGGAAGAATCCCACACCACGAGAGCGTATTGAAAGGCACAGGCAAATAGATCCAGTCTGTAAAAAGCTATCAAGTACAAATGACCGCCTTTCCTCACAGATTCAGACGTTTGCCTTTATTATAGACCTGATTTTTAGACCGGCTCTTGATTACCCTGGGTGGTAAGATGGGTTTTAAAGCAAAGGAAAGCGTTATATCACCTGAGCTTGGAACAGGGAAGACAATGCACGTCCCGCTTCTGTCGTTAGCCGTTAGATGTTGCAAAAGCATTGACGTATGAACGGCCCCAGAATGCCAAGCTACTCTAGGTTTCTTTCACCTTTAAATGGTGAGCCAAGGGTATCTCTGAGGCTATTGTCGCTTTAATGAGTCCGCGTGGGTATATGCTTATGTGCTTACACAGCGATTAATAATAGCTGTCATACTTGTAATTTTCTTCTTTTCGATGAAGGTTTGTAAATCAAACTAGAGTTGGGTTTGCTTGGTTGTTGTTGTTTTTTTATCTAAATGTGTACCAGTAGTTTATTGATTATTGCTGTAGTGCTCCAGACTAGTTGCTTACAATAATTTGTCATAAATGTGTCACAGTAAAGAATAAGACTTTGGGTTGGAATACAGATCATCACATTTAATTGATATACTGCTGTATTATATGGCAACATAACATCTATAAGAATTTTAAAACGCAAATAGAAGGGAAATAATTATACACAATGCAGTACTATATACCCACAGGTCACTTTATTAGGTACACCCTTCTAGTACCGGGTTGGGCACACTTTTGCCTTCAGAACTGCTATAATCCTTGTGGCATAGATTCAACAAGGTACTGGAAATATTCCTCAGAGATTTTGGTGCACATTGACATGATAGCATCATGCAGTTGCTGCAGATTTGTCGGCTGCATATCCATAATGCGAATCTCCCGTTCCACCACATCCCAAAGGTGCTCTATTGGATTGAGAACTGGTGACTGTGGAGGCCATTTGAGTACTGTGAACTCATTGTCATGTTCAAGAAACCAGTCTGGGATGATTTGCGCTTTATGACATGGTGCATTATCCTGCATGAAGTAGCCATCAGATGATGGGTACAATATGGTCATGAAGGGATGGACATGGCCAGCAACAATACTCAGGTAGGCTGTGGCGTTGACCCAAAACCTAGTGTGCCAAGAAAATATTCTTGCCACCACCAGCCTGAACCATTGATCCAAAGCAGGATGGATACATGCTTTCATGTTCATGATTCCAAATTTTGTTACCATTCGAATGTCGCAGCAGAAATCGAGACTCATCAGACCAGGCAACGCTTTTCCAATATTCTATTGTCAGATTTTAGTGAGCCTGTGCGAATTGTAGCCTCAGTTTCCTGTTCTTAGCTGACAGGAGTGGCACCCAATGTGGTCTTCTGCTGCTGTAGCCCATCTGCCTCAAGGTTGGATGTGTTGTGCATTCAGAGATGCTCTTCTGCATAAATGATGTCACGACTGGATATTTGAGTTACTGTTGCCTTTCTATCAGCTCGAACCAGTCTGGCCATTCTCCTCTGACCTCTAGCATCAACAAGCCATTTGCGCTCACAGAACTGCCACTCACTAGATATTTTCTCTTTTTCAAACTATTCTCTGTAAAGCCTAGAGATGGTTGTGCGTGAAAATCCCAGTAGATCAGCAGTTTTTGAAATACTCACACCAGCCCTTCTGGCACCATCAACCATGCCACATTCAAAGTCACTTAAATCACCTTTCTTCTTCATTCTGATGCTTGGTGTGAACTACAGCAGATCGTCTTGACCATGTCTACATGCCTAAATGCATTGAGTTGCTGCCATGTAATTGGCTGATTAAAAAATTAGCGTTAACAAGCAGTTGTGAGCAACATACTCCCAAAAAACAAAACAATACAAAACAAAACAATATAAATTTCATATGTATAGATTTTTGTATGAAAGTTATTGTTAACACTGGAAACTAATTGGAAATTGGGCAGCACTGTGGTGCAGTGGGTAGCACAATTGCCTAACAACAAGTAATTCGCTGGTCTGAGCCCCGGCTGGGTCAGCTGGAGTTTCTGTGTGGAGTTTGCATGTTCTTCCCGTGCGTGCATGGGTTTCCTCTGGGTTCTCCGGTTTCCTCCACAAGTCCAAAGACATGTGGCATAGGTGAATTTGGTAAGCTAAATTGGTAAGCTAAATTGAATGAGTGTGTATGGATGTTTTCCAGTGATGGGTTGCAGCTGGAAGGGCATCCACTGCGTAAAACATATGCTGGATAAGTTGGCGGTTTATTCCGCTGTGGCGACCCCAGATTAATAAAAGGAATAAGCCGAGAAGAAAATGAATGAATGAATAATTGTAAATTTTGATATTAATGATGCAACAAATGTCAGTGCCAATTGTCGTCTTCAATTCACAAAGAGATTACAAATGAGGTTTATAAGAGCAAATAATCTTCATTAGATGTCATATTTCAGTCACTTGATCAGTTCATTTGTAATTATACGCTATTGCTTTTGGAGTGTTTGATGTTTCTCATATGCAACACACACAGTTGCACATACTGTAATCAACAGAACTTTCCAGTAGCATCAGTGTGACCTCTAACAAAACTTTGTTGGAAAATACAGCCATTTAGTTGCTGTCTGTAGCACTGCTGATATATATACTTTGCACGTTTCTGTTCACACCTATTATAGTATAAAACATTTGCCATTGCCGCTTGTCTCAGAATAACAGCTCACATCCTTTGCGTCTTTAATGCATTCTCGGCAGACAAAAGGAAGTGCTGTTTTTTTGTGCTTAAAGTTTTAGTGGTAAATCTAAGGTGACAAAGATATGAATAAAACAGTGAAGAATCTTCCCGCCCTGAGGCATTACCTTCCTACAACTTTCCCTAGCACTCACAGAAGTACTCACAAAGATTTCAAAAAGACTAAATGATCTCAAAATGTTTTCATTCATACACTGCATGAAAATCTGATACTACGTAAATAACCGAAAACTGTGGTATTTATTCCCCAACAAAATGTTATGAAACAGAATAGATAATAGTATTTTAATGTGTCTAATCAGTTAGGCTTTAATCCAAAAGCTTTAGAATGGTGCTGCTAATGAAGCACGGAAGCTAATTGTAGTAGCCTAATGCTAACCAGCAGCCATGTGGAAAACTTATAGATGGTTTTTAAACAAACTAGATGCTGAGTCACTGTGCTAACCTTGATGTGGTGGGAGTTTCCCCTGTTCATCAGCCTGAAACAGAGTGCAATCATCCTCAAAGAGCAATGCTAATCATGCTATCACTGCAAAAATAGGTTACCCTCTCCTCTAGGAAATGACGGAAAGTATGAAGGTTGTTTGATCCAGCACTTGAAGCTAATACGACTAGAAACATGAACATGAAGTAGGTCTGTTGTTCCCATTCAGAGTTATTTTATCATAATTTACCACAGGTCTTGTGTAAAACCGTTGTGTTTTTTAGAAACACTGTAGGTAGGCAGGTTATGGTCTATATATAGTAATGCTATGATATGGTACTGTGATAGTTTTTATGATAAATAATAAGCATTGTTGTTTGTGGCTATGCATGGCCTAAATACAGAGTCGTTCTACAGTATAACTGCTGTTTTGTGGTGGAAAATATACATTCCACCCTCTTCTTAATCAGTTATTTAGCATTATTATTTAATATGTGCTTGCCAACATCTACTGTCCCTTATTTTCAAATCCAAAAGTTAAATGGTATGAAGAAAGTACAGTTATAAGGTAACTACACTGCCCAGCAAATGATTTTGTGCTTAATAGACATCTAATAGACATCTAAACGTAGACAGCTTGGCTAAAACAAGGCTACACTTGAGCTGCCATCTAATAACCATCTAAGAATAGCCAGATTGACAGAAAAATTGTCAGAGTAGACAGACTTTATATGTGTAGTCATTCATTTCTGTTTATTTGGTGACTAGTTTTGGCCTATTCCTAAACGTCTTTTAGATTTTCACTGACAGCCCAAAATTAGCCTTGTTTTAGCCAAGACAACTATTTTTAGACATCTATTAGACATCTATTAGTCATCTTTTAAAACAGAACATGCTTGGTGGGTGGTTAGGTTTAAGTTCAGTGGTAGAATTAGGGGTAGTACCTAGTTATTATAATGAAATAACTGTTAAATTAGCTGTTTATATAAGTAGTATAATTTTTAAATGACTTTTTGCTTTTAGACAAACCCAGTCGGAGTAGTTTTAAATTGTATCCTGGCTCTTCCATGCTGTATAATGATGTTGTATTATGGGTTTTATTTTGAAACTTCTAAAAGCTCAAAAATTTGTCATATACAGTATGTCACTCATAACATGTATCAGCCGATTCAAATGTTATGACTCAATTGAATGAGTCTTTTACTTTACTCGTTACTTAGAAAAGTAATATTATTGCGTAACTTTGTTGCTCCCAGCACTGGTAATCAATGCTAAAAATTATTGTATTGCATATTTTTGTGCAAATGAGAATTGTCAAATAATACCGTGATACGGTAATTGTCCTGTGTAAGACTACTAATTCCACCATATCTACTGTATATGATGTTCTTATTTTGCAGTGCTTAATTTACAGACAACAGGCATGTTCACTGGTTTGATTGAGTAAATATAGTTAATTAATGGAGGCACCATCTGTAATATATCTTGCTGTGCAATTTTAGTCACAGTTTCTGAATCTCTGTGGAGAAATTACACCAAATCAGACTGAACGCCTTGGCAGTGCTGATCACTCCAGCAACAGCACCCATATCAATTGTGTTATGTGTTATGGAGTTCGTTTCAGTTTGAAAGTCACTCATTAGGTGGGATTGTGAGCGAAGTAATTGATGAGCGCTGGCAGGCAAGACACTTCCACGTTCGGCACATACATAATCTTTCCATATTTGTGAGCGGTTAAGAGAGGGAGCGCCATATTAAGGGCACCCCTGCAGGATCCAAGAAGGAGACAGATGAACATAAATTAGCTGTGTGTAAAACAGGCAGCGTTTGTAATCTCGCAACGTAATTGGGCTCGCTGGTTTGCCAGAGACAGATGACAGGGATGTAATGACAGTCTTCATTTATCTTCTTTATTGTGCTGGAATGCGTTGGCAGTGTGAGACTGGTTCAGGTCCAGATGAAGGAAACGTTGCGTTGTGCTATCATCCATGTCAACAACAGCCCACACTGCTGATTTACAGAGTCAGACATGGCATGACTCAGCCCGATAGTTCATTAGGGATGGCCAAACTGCCGGCGGGTCTTACTAAAGGTTGACAGAGAAAAGGTGAGCGCTCGTCCCAAGACTTCCTCCTGTGGGTTTTCTTCCTCAGGCTTGCTTCTTCCTTTCTCTTGTTCCCGTTTTAGCCTCTTGTTCTTGGAAGCCCATTAATATGCACCTTTCCATCTCTCCTTCTCTTCACTTCTTGCTTCTTTTTCATCTTTTTCTCTGAACTGAAATAGAGCCAAGGGCCGAGAGATAGAGGACTGAGTCAAGTGGCAACCCCAGCACTTCATTACTGTATAGGAGAGGGTTTTACATGTTTTTCACACCACACACACAAACGCATATACTGTACTGTACAATGAGCTCACGAAGAACATGGATAATACTGATTGAAGTACTTGGCACAGGCACTCCAGAGTCATTTTAAGTCTCAATTTATGTTGCTTTATTTCCTGCAGATTTCTTGTTGAAAGAGCAACTTTGAGTGGGTCTTATTGAAGGATTTTAATTATGTGTGTATATGTACAGTATGTATGTATGTTTTATTTATTTATTTATTTGTTTATTTATTTTTATTATTTATTTAGTAGTAGTAGTAGTAGTAGTAGTAGTAGTAGTAGTAGTAGTAGTAGTAAACTTTATTGTCCTTGACGGGAAATTTGTTATGGGCATCACCATATTGCTGCAGACGTTCCATAAAACAAACAATAAAAACAATACAAAATACAGTAGTTACAATAATTATAATGCTCATTAAGATAAACTCTTGTTAAATCCACTGAAATGGGTACAAAGGATTTATTATATTGGTTCAACCTACATTTAGGGACTTTATATCTCCTACCAGAGGGAAGCAGTTTAAAATGTGGAAACAAAAATTGAGTTGGATCATTCAGAATCCTTTCCTCTTGATTAAGGACACAATTCTCATATAAAACCTGAGGATTAAAATATTATATAAATATATTATAATGTTAATATAAAGTGCTCAACAATTTTCCATCCTGTCTTTAAGAGATGCATCAACTTATATTTACACTGTACAGAAAGCTATTTATTTATTTAAGTTGATTTCAGTAGGGTATATGCTGAAGTATGCAGAAGGACTTTTCATTTTTCAGTAACCTGGTTCAAACGCTTCCGGTGAACTGTATGCCGTTACAAAATTGATGTGTTTAAAGTCTGTTTTCTTTAAAAATCAACGAACATATAGGTTATAAAGTGTATCTGATGAAGGGGGTCGCACACCGAATGCGCCAATCGGTGGCGCCCTGCGCCACGCAGCCCCAAGTATTTTAGAATTCTTAACATAGATTTCAATCAGGGTGCACTCACAGGCGATGCAAGTCGGTGTGGACCCAGTTACGTCTCAGGAAACTGTTCATATTTCTGCCGCGCCACAGAGCGCCATCTGAATAGTTACATTTTAAATAACATGTGACTGTGCGCGTCTGGTGTGCAATAATTCCAACTGTCATGTGTGCTCGGTGTAATGGCGCATCCAGTGCAACCCCCTTCAGAATAGAAGAGGCACTGCATAAATTACATTTTTCTGCACTAAGTCTTTAAAATATAAACATTTATTTTACCCCAATATTTTCAATGAAGTTTTGCGCTGGACTGCTGATCCTGATGGTGCGTGCGTGTAAAAGGCTTTTTATCTAATTTTACACTTGAACAAGTAAACGAATGCTAAAGTCTATTTAACTGATTACATTGTAATTACATTACAATATTAATGCTGTAAAAGGAATCGTACAAATTTTTAAAAAGTCACCGGAAGTTTATTGGTATCTGTGCATATGCCCTATTATCGACATGCTATCAATATTTGACTTGTGGCTTCAGATTTGGTATTATTAGTAGAAAATGCTAATAAAGTAGTTCAGCTATACATTAATTTAAAATAGTATTTAGTGTAACTGATGTCATTTCTTTTGATGCATTTTATGCATTGTTGGTAAATAAAACATTAATTTAATTCTAAATGGTAGTGTCTATTATTTATTCTTAAATATAGTGTAATCTTGTTAAGATTACACTATATTGTTAAGTCATGTTAAGTCATGATGTATGGAATACTGTTTCCGAGTCCCAGTTGCTACTCATTTGATATGAGAAAATATCCGTTCATGGCCACTTTTTACACACTTTAAAGTGAATTTAATATAAAATCATGGTGTACACAACAGTTTCTGGACTTGCTGCATCACAAATACCAAAATTTTAATAATCTATAAAAAATGAATCACTTTCTGGCTATCGGATATTAGGCATGGAAATATACATTGCGATAGTGATTTTCGAAAGTATTACATCACTTTGTAAACTTTTATTATTACCATTTGATGAGTCTCCCCATACAGTTTGATAGAGCGATTGGACCCGGAAGCCGCTTTGCGTGACGTCACACAAACACAACTAGCAAATTTGTGTTTACATTATTCATTCATTCATTCATTCATTCATTTTCCTTCGGCTTAGTCCCTTATGATTCAGGGGTTACCACAGCGGAATGAACCGCCAACCATTCCAGCTTATGTTTTACTCAGCAGATACCCTTCCAGCTGCAACAAAAAACTGGGAAACACCCATACACACTTATTCACACACACACACACACACACACACACACACACACACACACACACACACTACGGCCAATTTAGTTAAGCCAATTTACCCAGGAAACCCACGTGAACATGTGAAGAACATGCAAATTCCACACAGAAATGCCAACTTGCCCAGCTGGGACTCAAATCAGTCACCTTCTTGCTGTGAAGCGACAGTCCTAACCACTGAGCTACTGTGCTTCCTGTGTTTACATTTAATTAGACTAATTACAAAGAGGTCAACACTCTTAACCACATGAATGTCAGTCAGCAATTTTTGGTTGCTTCTGAGGATGGTAAACCATTTGACAACTTTATTTAGATGAAAAGATATATACTGTACATATGTTTATTGTAATGTTTTTAGACGAGCTTGTGAGCCGGTGCGATATAGCTGAGCACACATAATCTAATGATCTGCAGTCATCATCAGGCTGAATTATGGTCAGAATAAACATCTGAAAAAAAAAAAAAGAAATGCACAGCCGAGCCACACAACAGTCATCAGACTGGGAGTTGGCCTTGGAGAATTGCCAACACTGACATCCAAACACACATTTAGTTTGATTAATTAGCCTCAAATGTCATTAGCGCACTCGGTTCCTGCACTGAAACCATTGTAATTTTTGATTAACTGAGATCATACGTGGAGCAGCACTGCTTTATTGGCAAGTAAACTGCAACCTAAACCAGATGTGACTAGATGGGAGCTTTTTTATTTCTTTTTTTGCAGTCCTGCGGTGTGACAAATGAATTAAACGTACAATTTCATATAGAGACTCGGTTAAAATGTGATCATAAACTGCATGCGTAATATAAAATCATTAGAATAATGGTTGTAGATGAAATATAGCACGTCATGCCACAAGAGCACTGCATGGCAGCTTCCTAAATTCAGTCGTGGGTTCACTGTGTCCCATGAAAGCCATGCAGTTTTGACACACCAGCCAATCATTCTCAGTGTATCTGTGAAAAACAACATCATAAAGACTTATAATACGACAGGGCTGCTTAAATGAAGCAAACAAGTTGCCTTTTCATACCGGCAAGACCCTGTACATGAAAGCATTGTTCCAAAGTCAAAGAAAATCTCTTGAGAAATGTGGATTTGAAGACCAGAAATGTTAGATTTATATAAAGGACTTGGCTTATAATCCCCCAGAGAGCTGAAATAAAGTCTTTCAAGAAATAAACAAGTAAATAAAATCATTCACTGCTGGTGACGGAAATACCAAGTCGGTTGCCATAAAAATGGTAACAGCATGAGAAAGAGGCTCATAATGAGGATTTCTGGACTGTGAATTAAATTGGCCAGTTTTTTAATGGTTTATTACAGATGTGCGTTGCAGACGCACAATGGTAAATATGAACCACAAACCACATATAATTATCCGGCTTCTCACAGAACAACTGTTGTATCATAAATCTGACTAAACATTCAGGATGGAGCAACTGACCTCCAAACACCATGGAATTTCATCACTGCTGTTCATATTTCTTTCATATATATATTTTTTTGTTGTTGGATAGGTACAGTGACTCACAGCTACAGCACCTCAAGCTATATTCTGTATAACAAGGAAAGATAGATTTTTTTATTTTATTTTATTTTCCACCCATCCATTCCTTCTGAGATGTGTGAGGAGGAATAACTTGCGAGTTTTGACATTTATTCAGCTCGTTCTTTTTATTTTGTTGGCGTACACAAATCTGCCGGAGATAGTTTATGCCCATTTATTATTTAAACCACTGCAGACGTACTTTCTCATGAGTAAACACAATTACTGACTACTCTAACTAGATCCCCATTACAAGGATAATAGATCTGAATGACTCTTTTCTCCTTTCTTCTTTCCCCCGTAGCTTCATTCTGATGTGGACAAAGGTGAGGGTAAAGTAAAATATGTGCTCAATGGTGAAGGTGCAACTTCCATTTTCACCATCGATGAGAACACAGGCGACATACATGCCACGAAGCGTCTCGATCGGGAAGAGCAAGCCTACTACACACTGAGAGCTCAGGCCAGAGACCGTGCCACCAATCTCCCAGTCGAACCAGAGTCGGAATTTGTTATCAAAGTGCAGGATATTAATGACAATGAGCCCAAGTTCCTGGATGGCCCTTATAATGCACAAGTGGCAGAAATGTCTCCTGTTGGTAAGTGCTTTTTTTTTGCTCTTAGTGTACAGAAATGGTTATGAACAATGCTATTTTGTCAACGGAAACACTCTTAGATGTAAAACTAGTGTCAGGGTTTTCTAAAAAAAATACATACAATGATGTTTGGCATAAAACTGTTTATTACAATTCTTGAGTTTTTTTGGGGGCAAACTTAATTGTTTTATGTCCAATTCACTTACATTTAAAAAACTAATACGTTAGCTTAATTTCTTACTGTTTCAACACAAATTGATTGAGTGGAACCTAGCATTTTTTACAGTGTATGATTGATTTTTGTGGACGACTGATCCTCTCTGAAAATACATTTGTAGATGTTTCCCTTTCACACATGATATGATACACATATATATATATATATATATATATATATATATATATATATATATATATATATATATATATATATGATGAGTATTTATATTTATCATGTGACTTTATTTACTACTGTTTGCCGTAGTCAATTTATTTATTTATTTTTTTTTATTTTTTTTAAATCTTTTTATTTATTTATTTATTTATTTATTTTTTATCTTTTTATTTATTTATTTATTTATTTATTTATTTATTTATTTATTTATTTATTTATTTATTTATTTATTTATTGTATTCCCTTTTTTAGTATTAGATTATTTTGGATAATCTGCATAATTTTTTTTCTTTTGCCAATCATATTTGAATTTCCATTTTTTGCATACAGCACATATTTATATAATATAATAATAATAATAATAATAATAATAATAATGATGATGATGATGATGATGATGATGATGATGATGATGATGATGATGATGATGATGATGATGATTATGATTGTCAAGCTTACAATGTACTTACACATCTTTACCCATTTTACAATTTTTGTTTTTTTTAATTTATCAAGACAAAATAGTATAGTAAATTATATAATTAATCATGAATATAATCTAGGCAAAATGTTTTTACAAGGGATAAAAACAACAATGTTAAATTCATCTTTCGTGCATTATTAAAATGAATATAGATATTGTATACTGTACGTTACAATGCTGTCAAGCGTGGAAAGTATTTAAAACTATAGATTTAGCATTTCTAAATATTATTTTAGACAATAATTGTGTGCTAATGGCTAATTGATCTATAATAACTACTAAACATGAGCTAATAACGTAAAGTTTTAACAGTTATAACCCAAAGAAATGAACTGCTTCTAACTCATTTTAATTATCATATATAGTAAACCCTTTCTAATAATTTTAAAAACACGAATAATATAATGAATATTCAATGTTCATACTGTGCATTATAATGCGTTCCAACCTAAATGCTCTTGAGCTCTTTAAAATGATTGATTTAAATATTTTTTTACTGCTTTATTTTTCTAATTATTTAGACAAAATAGTGTAATAATGGCTAATTCATTTATCTTCAGTCATTTATGACGATGAGTACAGTATCTCTTCAGCATTCAGAGTTTACCCATTGGTACATCAGTAAAACCAATTTTTTTTTTTACCTTTTTCATGACACCTATTCGTAATTGTGTCACGTATTTGTTTAGATATCGAGGATCACCTAAGAGCAGTGATATACATAATGAACGCCCCCAGTACAGGGCACTTGTTTGTCAGTTCAGCCACGCAGAGCGTAGTAGCTGACAATCACGCAAGCATTGACATGCTTTTTTTATAAGAGCAATTAACATGCTGGCTGCCACTGTCTGTCCAACGGCGTGAACAAAACCATTAGCCTCTGTGAATGCAAGCGACCCTTGTCCTCAATGACTGCTTTATAGATCCATTTAAATTCATTAGCAGTCAACCGGTGATGAATGGATTTGATTAACGAGAAAATGATTAATTTAATTTGGTAATTAAGAAACAGGAGATTGTTTGCAAGTGTGAGGACCACAACCTAACCCAGACACCTCTCTCTCATGCCAGACGTCAGCATGAGGCCGAATAGAAATTCATAGCATATGCTTTTATACTCCCATCCAATCAGTCCCAAACAAAGCAGTTTCGGTATAATTTGTGTTTAAAGACTGACCATATGCCAGTCTTTTTTAACTGCCTATAAATGTATCAGCATGTTGAATCTACAGAACATAAATGGGCCATTGGTGTGCTTTTGCGTTTACGTGAGGTTTTACAAATTAATTTCAAGAGGAGCACATGATATGATTGATCGCAGCTGGTCTCTCATCTGTAATCAGCAATAATCCAATCAGGGGTGCGTTTCTGAAAACCATCGTTATCCAACTAAGGTGGCAAGATCCGTCGTTACAAACATAGTTCGTTGATTTGGTGTTTCCCAAATCCATCGTTCCAGCGAACATTCGCAAACTGCATCGCAAACTTGTACGCTTGCAACTACACCTCAAGAGCTGTAGTTAGAAGCATAGTTTCTGGTTGTGTACTATTCCCAGTTATCTCCCCTATACCCTATTCCTTTCCAACATTCCAACATTAAAACTTGGAATGATTTAAAAGAAAAAAAAAAACATTAAAGTCATCTCTCTTAGGTGTCATTTGCTTTCCAAGTATTTTTTTACAGTTCAGTTTTTGCAATCTTCATATTGACAATTGTGTTCCCTTCGTAGTTCAGTTTGTTCATTTATGCCATTTTGAACCAGCCGTGGCTCATGACAAAAGCTGTAGGTGACCTATTATTGAAAAGCAGAATTTATGTCTCCAAAGCTTGTGACAACTAAATATATAGCATACGTTAATGGTTTTAATTTATAGTAGGTTATTTATTAGAAATGTATCTGTACATGGGCCTGTTGGTTAGAACATTTCTGCTGTGGTTTGAATGGGTCATATTGTAAAAGTAACTTTTACAATAAAAAAAAATAAAATAAATAATAATAATAATAATAATAATAATAATAACTAAATAATAATAATTAATATTATTATTATTAAGTAGGATTTTTCTTCATTTCTTAATAAATCGCCCACTGTAAATTACAACCATTAACGATTTATATGTTTTATATATATGAGATTAAAATATGTGTTAGCTAAGTGGTTTTATTTTTCAGAATAGAATAGGGAATATTCTCATCAATTTTGGTAACATAGGCCCTATATGTGCTGTTATATATATTTTAATTAATAAGGAAACGAGTGCATGTTTTTACCAAAACTAATTGGAATTTTTTTTAAATGCGTGTAAAACAATAGAATTTGCACAAAAATTATGTGATTTTTCTCTGAAGAAGTAGTTACCAGTAACAATGGATCTGCGACTGAGAAACTATGGTTTTGGGAAACATTGTTCTTTTCCCAAACGATGCATCATACTATGATAGCACAGCCGTGAGTTATGTTGTTGTTTGGGAAACGCACCCCTGATTGATCAAAGCCTACAAGAAATAGACCAATTTCGCCCTACTACCTTATCTTCGTTTTGGAAGAATCGCCCCTTCCACCCCATCTCCCCCTTTTCCTCCTTTTATCTGGGGGAGCTCTCGAGAACTACCTGATCTCGTACCCCCTTATATGCTTATTGACCAGGCAGGAGCTCTGGACTCAATTATCTCTGAGCTCAAGATTCTCTACCGGGACAGCATGCCAAACCTGCTAATAGCGTCAAGTAACATCTAAGTGTGAACTTTTGAAGTAACAGTTAGACAGCACAAGCATGTAAAAAAATAAAAAATAAAAATCAACGACAGAGTGTCTTAAAGGTAACAACAGATTAAATTGACCAATTTTGTAGATTTTTATATAAGGTTTGTGTTGTGTCTGACAGCTCAGACCAGTTGAAAATAAACCATGCTGCTTGTTTAAAAAAAAACTTTTTTATTTTATTTACAGATTTATTTATTTATTTGCAAAAATGGACCTGTTTGAATTTTTTGGTTTTTTAAACGTAACCAGCTACTTCTTCACATGTGTCTGACTCTGAGCAAACTTTGGACTCCACCTCCCTCCCAACTGTTTTTTTCTAAACAGTAAGCAAAGTGGCTAACATGGTGCTTTTCATTTCACTCTACATTAAAGAAATCCTGGCATTCAGTCTGCTCTGTGTTCAGACGTAGAGGCTCACAGGTGTCATTACACAGAATTAGCAACAGTGAGATGAGTTAGATTTAGATATGTAAGAAATGTCTCAGACATTTTCTTGTGTGTGCTGAGGTGTTTTTGACCAGATAAAAAAAGTGTGTTGAGAAATTTAACCAAGTAAGTTATAGATTTTTCATTAATACCCTAAAGATTTATATGAGCTTGTGTAAAATGGGCATCCTATGTTACCTTTAAAAACGTTTGTGTAACAAATTTTATTTTGCCATGATGTCAAATCTTAACGCTAGTTGTTAATTTCAAAAGTTTGAAAATGTCACTTAAAAACTAGTACTTGGATTGTTTCATTGGTTTATGTAGTGTACAAAATCAATGGCTGTGTCTGAAATTGTCTACTAATTAAATGTACTACTCGACCATTAGAAAAGTACATTCTATACAGTATGAATGTGAGTAGTATGAATGAAACTCGGAACCTACTACATTCGCCATTTTGTCTTGATCAAGTGATCTTCCCATGTCAGTTGCGTCGCTCCACTCCTATTCATAAATTCTCTCGCAGTCCGTCATGGTATAGCATAGCGCTCCATACTATATAGCAGTGTTTCTCAACCACGTTTCTGGAGGCCCACCAGCTCTGCACATTTCCCATGTCTCCTTAACCAAACACACCTGATTCAGATCATCAGCTCATTAGCAGAGACTGAAAGAGCTGTAGTGGGTGTGACAGACAAAGGAGACATCCAAAATGTGCAGTGCTGGTGGGCTGCCAGGAACGTGGTTGAGAAACACTGCTATATAGTATGGAGGTATACGATTTCGGACGCAGTCAATTTATTAATAGATGTTTGCATGTATTAATCTACTGTATTAAGGAACTCACCAACATTAACCCCATAAATGCTATAAAGATTGCTTGCAAGTGTGAAGAGCACAATCTAACATACACACTTCTCTCTTATTCCAGATGCTAGCATGAAACTGAATGGAAAATCACAGCATATGCTTTTTTATGTTTCAATATGATGTGTGTTTAAAGGCTGAACATATGCTAGTCTTCTTAACTGCCTTTAAATGTATCAGCATGTTGAATCTAAAGAGCCTAAAATGATTCCTAAAATGGTATACTGCAGTGCTGTGAGTGTGATATTGTGATTAAAGTGTAGTTTGGCAGCATTACTGTGTAACTAACAAACAACAACCACAGAGAGTGTCTTAAGAAACTTTGAGTGAGAAACTTCTTTTGCCACAATGTCAGATCTCTACTCAAGTTGTCAGTTTTAAAAGCTGAGAAAAACCTCCATTACTAATTTAAAAAAAGAATCTTAGAACAAGTATTTAAATCATTTAATTGTGTTTAGTAGATTATTGTAATGTGTTAATGATTACAAAATCAATGCATCAAATGAGTTTTGTCAGTATTTTGTTACTATATTCAACAAATCCCCAACATTAACCCCATAAAATCCATAGAAATTGTTTGCGAGCATGTAAAAGTAATGTAATGTAAAGCAAATGTAATGTAATGTGTATTTATATAGCGCATTTAATGTGTATGGCCATACAACCAAAGCGCTTCACAATTTTGAGGGGGCATCTTTCCACACCTCCACCTCCAGTTGGATGATGCAACGGCAGCCACAGGACAATGCTATTGGTGGAGTGGAGAGACAGTGATAGAGAAAATTTGGGGAATGGGGATGATTGGGAGGCCATGATGGAGAAGGGCTGATTGAGGGAATTTGGCCAGGACACCAGGGTTACACCTAGAGCTGTGAACCTACACTGGTTTCACTGTTCGGTTCGGTTACGCTTATCATGCCATCGATTCAGTTCAATTCGATATCTCGGTGCATCATGGTGCATTGACGATGCTTTCCATACAGTTTTATATTTTCTTCACAGCAGCAATTCTTGTATTAAAATGTATAAATATATTTATATTTATATACTATTTATAAAAGAAATTTGTCATTTAATACAAACAGTCTGCTATATAAACTATATCTTTAAACAACATGAGCATTTATAGCAAATAATATAAGCAAATATAAATATCCTGCTCGCTTTCTGATCCTTGTCTACCAATTTTTCCTACACCACTTTGATTAGTCACATGCTCAGCAAAAAGGGCTGCGATTGACTCTTGCGCGCTGCGCTCCTCACAGATGTGTGACAGTGATAAGCGGCAGCGGCGATCACAGCTGATTGACACGGTGGAGAAAACTCTGCAGGCACGCGCTTGTGTCTGTAACCAGAAGTATCGCAGTAAAACAGACGAAAGGAGAGGAAAAGTCATGCCAGCAGGTCAAATGGGTCGCAGTGAGAGAGAGGGAGAGAGAGAGAAAGAGAGAGAGAGAGAGAGAAATGGAGTTTACTTTTCTTGCAGTAAAATAGGGGCTTCTGCTGTAAGTGTCAGTGAAAGACTGATCCAGCAAACACACATGCAGTGAAATTGTGCACAGTTCCTGCGTTTTAAGTAGTTGGAGCGCTGTAAATACTCTCGCTCGCCTCCCTCGCTATAGTAAGCTACGGCGACATATGAGATAAATGACGTCAGTACATAATAACCGGTTATGATTATTACTGAACCGATACCGAATTGTCCACATCTGCATCGCGGTGTACCGAAGAAACAATTAATTTTGACACCCCTAGTTACACCCCTGCTCTTTATGAGGAGCGCCATGGGATTTTTAATGACTGCAGAGAGTCGGGCCTCAGTTTAATGTCTCATCCGAAAGACTCACTGACATTATAGTGTCCCCTTCACTATACTGGAGCATTAGGACTGGGGCATTAGGACACAGACCACAGGTTGAGCACTCCCTGCTGGCCTCTCTAACACCATTTCCAACAGCAACCTATTATTCCCATGTGGTCTCCCATCCAGTTACTGACCAGGCTCAGCCCTGCTTAGCTTCTTTGACCAGTCTTGGGTTGCAGTGTGTTATGGCTGTGGCTTTTAAGGACCACAACCCAACATACACACTTCTCACTTATTCCATCATCAGCATGAGACACATCAGCATGGAGCTGAATGGAAATTCACAGCATATGCTTTTATATTCCCTTCCAATCACTTTACACATAGCGGTTTCGATATGATCCGTATTTAAAGACTGACCATACGCCAGTCTTCTTAACTGCCTTTAAATGTATCAGCATGTTGAATCTAAAGAGCCTAAAATGATTCTGCAGAGGTACAAGGTTACCTATATGAGATGAAATCACATCGCACCATCTGATAAAGAGTAACACTCATTTGGCCTCGGTCCCTGCGGTGTGGTGTTGCCATAGCGCTGCGTTTTTGTACACTCAGCTGGGCCTCCAGATGCTTCGGTTACCAATATGACAACATCTGGGCCTGTCCCCAAATGTCAGCTTTAGTTTTTTACAAGCAAACGCATTTAATGATAATCTGCATTTTTCTGAGGAACACAGCAGTCTGGAGCGGGCCCGTAAATTGTGCTCAAATGAAGGCCTGGCACTTTCCATTAGCTGTTTTACAGTTTAAATAAAATCTGGGAAATATCAGCAAGCCGCAAAGCTGCACTAAACTTCCTTTGTGCTTTAGTTCAACGGAATAAATGATTATGGAATCGACACAAACAGGTTTTTTGAAAGATGTCAATACTCATTTAGTATTGATGTAATAAACGGCTTGAAAGACATTTGCTATAAAAATCACTGTACTATATTTTACTTTGTCCATGATACACATTACAGTAGGGCTGTGCATATTGTTTCATATTATGCTCTATCATATATTTTGAGGTGTCACAAAATACATTGTTTGCAGTGACACTTTTTCATAATTTATATGAGCGCAATATTACACACCATTACAGGGATACAGACAAAAACACAAAACATAAGAAAGTTGCAATCTTTAAAGTAAAATGTGTGCTTTTGGTATTGTATTTAGCTATATTTTTAAATTGTATTTTATTTTGGACCTATAATCATTAGTTTTTGAAATATCTTTAATATTTTAATAATATGATTTTTTCGGGGTTCATTCTGCTGTGGCCAATCCCTGATAAATCAGGGACTAAAAAATGAATGAATGAATAACATTTATTTTATATTTCTACCTATTTATGTAATATTTTGTTTTATTTAATATTTATTAGATATTTAACAAACAAATACATAAAAGAAATAGTACAGAATAATTGACAATAACCCTTAAAAAAAGGAGGGATCGTCTCTGTTACCAAATATATACACAACATATGTAGCAAAAACATATAAACAAGACATGACAATACTCACAATTTTACAAAGCCAGTGTCATAAATATATAGGTTAGAGATAAAGATGAAGATTTACATCTAAAAATGCTAAATTCTCCTAAGATAGGTCCCCATAGATAGGTCTGAAATCAATTCAACGTGATTTCAGACTATATTGTGAGCTTTGAAATGGATTATTTCCTGAAAAAAAGGAAGCACTTGCCTGAACTAGCAGTCTGTAAACATGGCGACTGAATGAAAAGGGATGTATTGAACAGTTTTCATTACAAATGTCCAGTTTCTGTCATTATGCAAATTAACAAAAACAACAAAGCGTCATGATAAGATAAGGGAAAAGCAAATGCAAGGCCCCATAAAGTGTTTAAAGTTTGTGTTTGGCTTTAGATTAGATTTGTTTGCTCCTTCTGGGCTTTTTGCAAGGATGCATGGCTTAATGAGAACTGAGGCAACACCAGCTCAGTACTCTGTAATCAAGACAGGCACAAGAATACAAAATACTGCAGAAGCCAGCACAAGATATGCGTCTATTTGAGTAACGTTGTTAATTTATGCAAGAAATGTGGAAAACAATTGTGAAAATAATTTACAGATAAAGGAGCGTTTCCATCCCATGTGTTCAAGGCGCCGTAATCATAATTTCTGGGGAAATTGGCGCACAATGGAAATGAAAGATTTTTGTCACTGCGGAAGCCACTGTGGATCTTTTTATTAAATGTAATTACTTACAAAACGCTCTAATGAACTTCATGCTATTGATCTGCAGCAGATGCCTTGTTCTGGAAGTGACAGCGTATCACATGCTTTTGAGAGGCAAGATTAGTTTTTATTATTACACATTTTGGTAAATTATTTTACATTCAACCAGTGGTGGTTTTAGTTTAAATGGCACCCTGGGTGAATCACCCCATATACACCCCCCTCCTTCCAAAAATAAAGAAGATACTATGTGGTTTACTTTTTATTACTTCCATTGGAACACATGTAATGGTCTCAAACAAACAATTGAGACACCATACAAACAAACTGAAAATGTACTAATATTTCACTACATCTAAACCTTTCTTGTCATTTTTGCTGCAAAGTCATCAATTATATTGTCATGCTGTATAGCACATTAAAGTAAAACAAACCCAGCAGTGTAGGAGCTCTACTGGGCAAATAAATCGTAAAGTAAATTTAGTAAAGTAAATCAAGTAAATCATATCTCAGGGTGTACTCACACTATGATATCCGAACGTGCCCAGGCATGTTTCTCGGTTCGTTTGACAAGTGTGAGTGCTCTGAATTGGGCCCAGGCACAGTTCAGTTGGTTGGCCTGAATGGAAAAGGTGTGCCAGAGCGTGGTTCGGTTGGGCTTTGGCACGATACGCTTGTAGTGTGAATGAAAAACTCGCCTGACCTCGAAACTGAAGACGCAACTTTAAAGGGACTGTTTCATATGGATTTATTAATCATTCTTACTTTTCAATGAATGCAAACTGTTGTAGTTAATTGAAGATGCAATCCCCTCACACGATGACTTTTATGGTAATTTATGTGCGTCAAAAGTTGTGGATCTGTTCGGCAAAATATTTGACTGTGTATCACTGTATCACAAATGACTAAAAATAATACAAAATGATGTAACTAAAGCAATCTCCACTGCCGTAAGCGTGCTCGGGTTCGGAAGGCAAAATGCAGTGTGAGTGCAGGTCGTCAGGGTGGAGGGGACGATCATGATTTGGCACAGTTCAAGGCAACTGTACCTAGTGTGAGTACCCCCGCAAACTTTTAGTGGGGCACAGTTGATTTTAACTGGAGCATGTTTTTTTCGTGTCTCAATTTGCCCATGCCTAAATCCGCCACTGCACTCAACATTTTTCTTTAGTGTTTATTTTCTTATTTTATAGTAATATTTAAGGAGTTATATGGTAATTTATCTAATACGTTTACTTTTTTTATTTCTCTTTTACACAATACCAATGTTTAAGAGCTAAGATATCAGTATCTGGTAAAATAACCCTGATTCAGTCACAACAAAAGAGACGTAATCAATTGTCATTTTCCAGAAAAAAGCTGTAAATGATAAGATACTTTAAAAAAAATGGATGTGGTCAGACCTTTATAAAACAAATGGTAACATTTTACATAAAAAATTGTCTATTTCAAATCAATGTTGTTCCTTTGAACCGTCTATTCATCACATAAAACATCACAAAAATACAGATTTTAAAAGAATTACTCAAAAAATACTGCAGTAATGATACTGAAAATTCACATTTGCATTTGTTTATATTACCAAAAAGAAAAATTTGTAATAATGTTTCCTACATAATCATAATTTAATATGTAATATTTTAATATTTCATAATTTTTGCTACTATTACTATTTCATAAATAAAAGCAAGCTTGGTGAGCATAAATTAAGTCTTTCAAAAACTTAATTTGCTTAAAACAAAACCACGGACACTCATGTGATTACAGAGCTCCTTATGTTTCTTTTCATTTTTCCTTTGAGCTTGTTCATGTTTCTGTGATGAGCTGCATCAGATTTCAGTGCTGTAATCAAGTGAGGCTCAGTGCTTGTGATTCCAGTGTATGGCTGTTACTATTTTGACCAAATTGGGTGGATAATTTGTTCCAGGCACATCTGTGGTTGAGGTTAAGGCGACTGACGCAGATGACCCCACATATGGCAACAGTGCCAGAGTTGTGTACAGCATCCTTGAGGGACAACCATACTTCTCTGTGGAACCAAAGACAGGTATGCAGAGTTATAAATTGATCTTTATTTATTTGTATATTGTCAGTAGAATATTAAGATTGCAGCAATATTTGCTTCATGTTTCAGCGTCATATCTTTAAAAAAAGAAACGCATCATATTCTTTCAATTGTCACTTGAGTGAAGTCTATGATGCGGTAGTCACAGATTCCTGTAATGGAAACAGGAAAACGTCAAGAGACCACTGTTTTGATTGACTCACTTATAAAACAGAAAAAAAGTTGATAGGACTTGTGATGAAGTTACTGGCACACATTACCACCTGATTACAGGGAATGAAATCCTTAATGTAATCAGCACTCTAGCTGTAACTGAGGTCATTTCCACATATGGACTCAATCAACTGGGTAAATTACAAACCTTGATTAAACTTTTTTCCCCTCCTTTTTCTTTTAAAGTACATGGCTAATTTTAGAGACGCCACCACAACATGTGCAAGAAAATGAAGCCAGATATAGCAAATAGCAGCTCTTATTGATTGGGATTTATCATAGCTTTTGGTGCACAAAAAGGAAGTGGGTACTATTTAATCGCTCGCAAATGTGCAAAGCAATGATAATTCCAAAACTAACAGTGACTTGGAGTGGAAATTGATTTACAGTCCTGCACCGGCTTCGGTGAATTTGACTTTTCCGATGAGAGATCCATTATGATATGGCCTAACAGATCTGGAAAAAGGTCCTTGCTATTTAGATTACTAAATGGTAATCCTGTTTTAATTGATGCACATTCCGTCTCCCTATAATGCTGAAGGGAAGGGATCAATAATGTAATCTAGATGCTTTTTTCACAGCTCTTACAGGAGACTAGGATGTTATCATTACACCCACAATGGGGGGAAAAGTGGAATTTTGTGAATCATGGGTGTTTAATACACACCGTGTGCCTTGCATTTATTTACAGTTCAATTGCATGATGGTGCTTTGATCTCTGCTTAGACAACTGCTGATGCTGAAAAGTTTAACCTGTTTAGTGTGTCAGTTTAGAAAGGACAAAAATGTCTGCTGAAAAAGTCTTCACTGACAGAGATGTGGCTTGCAGTCTTTAATTATAAAATAAATAAATTATTAAATAGCTTGTTCTACAGACCAAACCTGAAAAAAGTGCCTAAATAACATACATTTACATTTAAAAACCAACCAATCAATTAATTAAGCCAACAAAACTAAAGCCTGTTAACCACAAATGTATGTCTTATTGTTTAAATGTTACTGGGATGAAATATGGGAGTTTTGAGGGGTTAAAATAGAGACATTTTTGTCCTGAAGGTCCTGAGTGTAACTTTTTTATTTGATCTAATCTAAAAAGGGCTAATGAAAAGTAATGAAGGGTAAAATACAAACAACAAGGACAAAAAAATCTTCATGCTGAAATGTACAGTTTGTGTTAACACAATAACTTTACAGGTGATTTCATTGTTATGCATTTTTGGACGGCATTATGGGACCTGGATTTTTAGTTTTCAATTCAATTCATGTTTATATATATATATATATATATATATATATATATATATATATATATATATATATATATATATATATATATATATATATATATATATATATATATAGCACTTTTACAATGTAGATTGTGCCAAAGCAGCTTAACATAGAAGTTCCAGTAAATTGAAACTGCGTCAGTCCAGTTTTCAGAGTTGAAGTTCAGTTTAGTTCAGTTCAGTGTAGTTGAAATATTATGGAGCTTAAAATATGCCGAAACAATCTGAATTGTGTTACTTTGAATTATTAACAATTGTAATTTAATAAAGCTGAATATTATTTGCTATTTTCCCAGAGATGGGTAAAAACGTGCTGGATAAGTTGGCGGTTCATTCCGCTGTGACGACCCAGGATTAATAAAGGGACTGAGCCGAAAAGAAAATGAATGAATGAATGAATTATTTGCTATTTAACTTTTTTTGAGTTTGAATTTCTTGACTTGAATATTGAACATCTGAAATTTAAGACACACTTTAAAAAAACTTTAGGCCAGTACAAAAAAAAAAAAACAATCCTTATTTCCTTTCACTTTTTCTTGTTCGCTCATCTTTTGAAAACATCAGCTGCACTAATCTAACTGCACTAACTGTCAGTAATACAAAAAACATAAAAAAAAAAACTACTAAAACAGAGACAAATGTTGAAAATACATTTATTAGACACAGAATTAGAAACAAAATAACAAACAAAAATCAAAACATGGCAGGACAAACAGGGAAAAATGCTCTGTAATGCTTCACATTCACTGTTTTTTTAATTGAACTTTGTTTGTTTGTTCTGATAATGTATTCTTTCTTAGTACAAATTTCCACAAGAATCTTTTTGTTCACTCAACTTCAGACATTTTAGGTCAGTACAATTGATGTTTTCAAAAGTTAAGTACACGTCGGTGCCAATGACACTTTGGTGTTCATGGCGACCTGAGTTCGATTCCTGCCTCAAGGACCTATGCCGATCGTTCCCCTCTCTTCTCTCCACACGCTTTCCTATCAATACTTTCTACTGTCCTATCAATTAACGATGGAAAAAAATGTCGAGGACATGAAAAAAAAGGAAAGGAAATAAGGATTCTTTTCTTTTTGTCCACTCAACTTAAGGCATTCCAGTTCTGCAGACAAAAAATGTTCAGTTGGCACAACTTAAAAAGTTTTGCCACTGAGTCGTCAACTAATCCAGAACATTAATAATCTTGTGTTAACTCAACCTAATGTTTTTTGTATTACTGACAAATAATTTTAGATTAGTGCAGCTGACGTTTTTAAAAGTTGACTAACAAGAAAAAGAGAAAGGAAATAAAGATTTGTTATTGTTGTTGTTGTTGTTGTTGTTGTTGTTGTTGTTGTTATGCTGACTTAATTTTTTTTACAGTGTAAGAATTTTTTAAAGTCAGATTTTTATAGACATATTTTCAAACTGTAGAGGAACAAACGTCATATCACATATATACAGTGTGTGTGCGTGCGTGCGTGCGTGCGTGCGTGCGTGTGTGTGTGCGTGTGTGTGTGTACATACAATAATAATTATAAAATAAAATGTATTAAATAAATGCAATTCTTATAATACAATAATATAGAGTCAACTTTAAAGATCAAGATCCCATAGTGCAAAGCAAAAAGCATAACCAAAACAACACCTTTGAATCACAAGCTATAGCCAACTCTTAATTAGCATACATCAATGACGGTGGATACTTCATACGTTTTAATCAACAGCATTCAGTAAAACCTGATTTCTGTGCAGGAATTGTGAGGACAGCTCTGCCCAACATGGACCGAGAAGCACGGGACCAATATCTTCTAGTAATCCAGGCCAAAGACATGGTTGGCCAGATGGGAGGACTCTCAGGAACTACGTCGGTGACGGTCACGCTGACGGACGTTAATGACAACCCTCCCCGCTTTTCACGGAGTATGATTCTACTACCAGCTATAAAGCAAACGCAGACCAGATCCATCATTAACGCATGCTGTCTCTCCTTTTAATTTGCACGCAAAACTATCTGAGATGTTTAATGACTCAGGCTGATCTTATATTATAGAGATCAAGCGCTCTGTGTAGTCGCTGCGTAATTATCAGGTAGATGATCTTCCAAATAGAACAGAACAATCTTCATTTTATAATAGAGGATTTTTTTTTAAGATCATTGCCAGAGTTCTATTTTTAGCCGTGTGAATCCATCCCCGCCATCAGGGAGTGTGTGGAGCTTAGACTATCCCCTTGCTTGCTATATCTATAGAGTGGCTTACCTGCTACGGAGCAGAGATACATTATTACCTCAGACCTGGCGCTAACAGCTGGGTGATAAGAAAGGAAAAAAAGAGAAATAGCATCATCAATAACCCGTGTGTGTTTGCCGGGCCTCTTTTGCAGAATCCTATCAGTTTGCTGTGCCTGAATCCCTGCCTGTGGCGTCGGTGGTGGCCAAGATAAAAGCCTTGGATTCTGACATCGGACCAAATGCTGAGATGGACTACAGAATTATAGAGGGCGACGGCCTTGGGGTGTTCAGGGTCACAACAGACAAAGATACCCAGGAAGGAGTCATAACTCTGCAGAAGGTAGACCAGAGACAGTCCGAACCTTATATGTACTTTCAGCCTCATTGCTATGACTGCAAATAAGCGAAGGCGATAAATTTTTCATGCCTGCGAAGGGAGTGCGATATGAAAATGTGGTAGATGTGAAAAGCGTGTATCTTCTGATGCTGTCAGAGGTTGATCTAACAACCGCTGGGATCATCTCAAATATGAGACAGCTTTGAGGTCTTGACAAAGTTAAAGCACGTACTGTAAGAATTCGATGTTAACAAGTCCTAATGGTTAGTGTACTCTGCTCTCACATCCATAGTTATGAAGCGCTGTTATCGGCTGGTCGTGACCTTTATAACAACCTCCAGCCCACCTGCACTTGACCTCTGACATTTCACCTACAGGCAAAACTATCCATTCGGAATAACAGTGAGATGATTGTTTCGATATTTTTAATTTGTATTAAAAAATGCATAGGGGGCAACACAGTGGCACAGTGGGTAGCACGATCGCCTCACAGCAAGAAGGTCGCTGGTTCGAGCCCTGGCTGGGTCAGTTGGCATTTCTGTGTGGAGTTTGCATGTTCTCCCCATGCTTGCATGGGTATCTTCCGGGTGCTTTAGTTTCCCCCACAGTCCAAAGACATGTTATATAGGTGAATTGGGAAAGCTAAATTAGCCATAGTGCATGTGTGTGAATGTAAGAGTGTATGGGTGTTTGTTGGTGTTTGGGTTGCAGCTGGAAGGGCATCCACTGCGTAAAACATATGTTGGATAAGTTGGCAGTTCATTCCGCTGTGGAGACCCCTGATTAATAAAGGGACTAAGTCGAAAAGAAAGTGAATGAATGCAGGGCTGAAGTGGGACTCCTTTTCAGCCCTGGAGTTTCAAGCCTTAGACCGGCCCACTTTAGTTCACGACTGACTATGTTAAAATAACGTCATTTCCAATTCAGTGCAAATACAGTAGCCTAAGTGTTGCTTCAAAGTAAAGATTTATCTGAACAGTTAACACAATGTAATGTTTAACAGTATCAGAATCTATTGAATTAGTGCCTAGAAATATCCCAAAAAAATCTAATAAATACAAATATAATGTATGTAAATAAAATATATTGAACTTTCTAACGACACTATCATGTCTTTTATAAAGCTGCTTTATAACTTCAAATTTTTTTTATGAATATTATAACATTAAAGGGTACATCTTCAACATTGTTTAAAACATCACAATGTCCTTTTCTACAATATCTGAATATACAGTATATTCTGTGCAAAATTGTTCACAGATATCCAGTCCTTAAACACAAATAAAGAATAAAACAAGTATTGCACTGTTATCTGCGATACATTTTTAACCCCAATATTATTTTCTAATCATAGCTTCATCTTTTTTTTCCCCATTTTTAGCTTTCTGATCAAGTGAAGTCAGATTTATTAATAAAGTGAATCATCTGATTTCATTAATTGTCTCTGGACATTTTTCATTTAGCAGGTGTAATATTCAGTAATAATACTTATTTGAATTCTTATATGCACTCAATGACAATCCACCTGCCCATTAGTGTGTTGGGCTCATGACTGGTGCTTGGTAACAATATGGTGCCTCTTTTATCACTGTTGACTGGACTAGATGCTGCTGCTGCTTAAGAGCTACAGTAAGAAACTGTTCGATACATAATATCGTTGTTTTTCACTGCTTCTAACTAGCTATGTTAACTTACCAGCCGTTTCATTGTATTCATGTGTTGTTGTACTGTCGCTGCCGCTGGTTGTAATAAAAAACGTACTCAGCTTAGTACATATGGCTGCGTCGTTTTCTATATATTTTGTCTTTTGTAAATTCTGGCCTTTTCAGTTGTTATGAAGCGGACAGGAGACAGAGGTAAGGAAACGTTAGGGTGTTTATTGAATGACAACAAGGAGCACATGAAGGATAGCCAGGAGGATCAGGAATGATGTTGGGGTCTTTTCCTCCGTGGCTGGGTAACAGGAATACACGAGGAAGGACAGCACACACCAGATACAGCTGACAGAGGATGACACAGACTTGGAAGGACTGGAAGACAGGACGATTCGGGAGGACCAGGAAGACTAGGAGGAATACAAAGAGAACAGGTAAGTAAATCGTTTGTTTAGCTGAGGATGACTACGCTGAGTGGTCGCTCAGTTGTCCGCTTTCGTCGAGACGAGCCCGGACAATGAGCGACTGGAGTGCTGTGCTTTTATCTGGTGCTCGTGAATGTGATGCAGCTGTGTGCTCATTAGAAGTCAGGTGATGGTGATCTTCGTGAGTGGGGGTCGTGAGAGCCTGACCAATCCATGACAGTACCCCCCTCCCCAGGGCCCGCTCCTGAGGGCCGACACCTCCGACGCCGTGGTGGTCTCCCTCTGCCTCTAGGCGCTGGGAACTCAGGGTGGCTCTCATGAAACTCCACCATGAGACTAGGATCGAGAATATCAGCTCTGGGAACCCATGTCCTTTCTTCGGGGCCGTACCCTTCCCAGTCCACCAGGTACTCCAACTGGCCACCACGACGTCGGGAACGCAAGATCTCCTTCACTGCGTAGACGGCTCCTTCTTCTAGGAGCAGTGGAGGAGGGGGTTCCTCTTCGTGGTCAGGCTCTGTGGAGGGAAGAACAGGATCGTGATAGGGTTTCAGGAGTGATACGTGGAATGTAGGGTGAATACGGTAGTGAGAGGGTAATTGTAGTTTGTAGGTGACGGGGTTAACCTGTTCCACGATGGTGAAGGGACCAACAAATCGGGGACTTAACTTGCGAGAGGGCAGTCGCATGCGTATGTCCCGGGTGGATAGCCACACCTTTTGTCCGGGTGTGTATCTGGGTTCTTCAGACCTTCTTCTATCGGCGGTTACCTTGCTTCGACGGACTGCCCTCTGCAGATGTTGATGAGCCTCGTCCCAGACTCTCTCGCTCTCCCGGAACCAGTGATCCACTGCGGGGACATCAGATGGTTCGCCATCCCAGGGAAAGAGCGGTGGTTGGAAGCCCAGGACGCACTGGAATGGCGTGAGTCCGGTGGAGGGTTGCCGCAGTGAATTTTGGGCATATTCTGCCCAGCCCAAATACTGGCTCCAGGAGCTCTGGTGACCACTGCAGAAGGTCCTCAGGAACCGTCCCACCTCCTGAATCTTCCTCTCTGTCTGCCCGTTGGTTTGGGGATGATATCCAGAAGAGAGGCTGACGGCCACACCTAGGAGCTTGAAGAAGGCTTTCCATAGACGTGAGATGAACTGTGGACCTCTGTCCGACACAATATCTTCTGGAATACCAAATGACCTGAAGACTTGATTAAAGATATTGTCGGCTGTTTCAAAGGCTGTGGGAAGACCTTTCAGAGGGATTAGTTTGACAAACTTTGAGAATCTATCTACTATGACTAGAATACAGGTATTACCTTCTGACGAAGGGAGATCAGTGATAAAGTCCACTCCTAGGTGTGACCAGGGACGGTTCGGAATCGGCAAGGGATGGAGCTTTCCAGCGGGTAGATGACGTGGGCTCTTGGATTGGGCACAGTCCTTACAGCCCTGAACATATTGCCTCACATCCCTTGCCATGTTTGGCCACCAGAATCGTTGGGATACTAGCGAGAGAGTATTGTTGATCCCTGGATGTCCAGTGCCTAGCGAGGTATGTAAGGAGTGGATCAGATCTACCCGGTGTTCAGGTGGTATGAACTGCCGATGAGGAGGGCATCCCGGCGGAGCAGGGGCTTCCGGAGTGGCAACGACTGGAGGAGCGTTCCAGGTGATCGGACAAATGGAGATGTGTTCGGGAAGAATCTTCGTTGGGAGTTCTTCATGATCGTGATGCTCGTGTAAACGAGAGAGAGCGTCTGCTCTTAGATTCTTGGGTCCTGGACGATAGGAAATGGAGAAATCAAAACGTGAGAAGAAAAGTGACCATCTGGCTTGACGTGGACATAGTCTCTTGGCCTCTTTGATATATTGGAGGTTTTTGTGATCTGTGATCACCTGGAACGGATGTTTGGCTCCCTCCAACCAGTGACGCCACTCCTCCAAGGCTAGCTTGATTGCTAGCAGCTCCCTGTCTCCTATGCTGTAATTCTGCTCCGCCGGGCTCAACTTCCGAGAGAAATAGGCACAGGGATGCAGTCGGGGCGGTGTATCATGATGTTGAGATAATACTGCCCCGACGCCGGTGGTGGATGCGTCCACTTCCACCACGAAAGGAAGATTTGGGTCAGGATGAGTCAGGAGTGGGGCCCTTGTGAACTCCTTCTTAAGAAGGCGGAAGGCTGCGGCTGCTTCTTTGGTCCACTCCAGTCCTTTGGGTTTACCCTTGAGGAGATTAGTGAGAGGTGATGTAATCCTGCTGTAGTCCTTGATAAACCGTCTATAAAAGTTAGCAAACCCAAGAAACCTCTGGAGCTCCTTAATGGAAGTGGGTTCTGACCAGGATAGAACAGCCTCAATTTTCTTCCCATCCATACGTATACCGGTTTGATCAATGATGTATCCCAAGAAATGAATCGACTTCTGGTGGAATGAGCATTTCTCCGCTTTGAGGTAGAGGTGATGTTCTCTCAATGTGTGTAGGACCTCCGCAACGTGTTGGCGATGTTCGGCCTCACTCCGGGAGTAAATGAGGATGTCATCTATGTACACTATTACAAAGTGGTGAAGAAACTCCCGGAGGACTTCATGAATGAAGTTTTGGAATACGGAGGGGGCGTTGACCAGACCGTAAGGCATGACCTCATATTCATAGTGGCCAGTAGGGGTCACGAATGCTGTCTTCCATTGGTCCCCCTCACGTATTCTTATCAGATTATACGCGCTGCGGAGGTCCAATTTAGTGAAGACTTTAGCTTCTCGGAGCTGTTCCAAAGCGGCTGGTACCAGAGGAAGGGGATATCGGTATTTTACTGTACCGTTATTTAGGACCCTGTAGTCGATGCATGGACGCAGCCCTCCGTCCTTCTTGGCCACAAAGAAGAAGCTTGAGGCGGCTGGTGATTTTGAGTGACGTATGTACCCCTGACTCAGAGCCTCCCTTATGTAATCTTCCATTGCCTGATTCTCTGGAAGCGAGAGCGGGTAGATCCTACCTCTTGGCAACTGGGCATCTGGAACTAGGTCGATCGCGCAGTCCCATGGCCGATGCGGCGGTAGCTGGGAAGCTCTCTTGGGGCAGAAGACATCATGAAAGGAGCTGTACTCCTTAGGAATGTGGATAGACTGCTTCTCAGGAGGGCTCTCGACCGATGTTGCAAACAAAGAAATGGGGGTTCCGACCTTGAAGAGGGAGATTTGGAAAACAGGTAGGTGTACATCCAGATCCCCATTTCTTTATCTCTCCTGTGCCCCAAGAGATGATGGGATCGTGCTTCACCAGCCACGGGCGCCCTAGAATGATGTCCATATTTGCACCCTCCAGAACCAGAAATTGAATCCTCTCTTGATGTAACAGCCCCACTTGAAGAAGGATGTCTTCGCATTGTCGATGGATACGGGTCGAAGATCGAGTGCACTGGGTTATCGGTTGTATCTGGTATATATGCGAGGACGCCTCAGTACGGAGGTGGAGTTGACGACAGAGGGATTGGGAGATGAAGTTCCCTGCTGACCCGGAGTCGATGAGGGCTGTGACAAGGAGAGAAATAGAGGCAGTAGTTATTTGTACGGTGGTAGTAAGTGGTTTACATTGTTCAATATTCGTACTGAATACACTCACTGAAGTCCGAATGGGACGAAGGGGACACTCCATACGGGTGTGTCCACTGACACCGCAGTATAGACACAGACCCCGGGTCAGCCTCCTCTGTCGTTCCGCTGATGTCAGTCTTCCAGACTCTATTATCATGGGTTCTGGTTCTGGAGAGGCTGTTGACTCAGGCGATTGGAGGAGTGCAGACGAGGGGGTGATGGTGTCCTGTTGATAGGAACGGAGACGATCGGAACATCGGAGAGAATGTTGGATGAATCTCTCCAGACCCATTGTATCATCTAATGTGGCCAGCTGGATTCGGAGAGTGGGTTCCAAGCCGAGCCGGTACGTGGTCAACAACGATCTCTCATTCCATCCACTTGCAGCTGCTAGAGTGCGAAACCGGAGAGCATATTCCTGTGTAGATAGAGTACCTTGCTTTAGATGATACAGCTGCTCTCCAGCGGCTACTTCCCCATCAGAACGTCCAAACACCTCTTTGAAATACTCCGTGAAGGTAGTGATGGAATTCGTGACCGGCCCGGCTTGGTTCCAGATCGTCTCAGCCCATTTAAGTGCAGGTCCAGAGAGTAGTGATACGATGTAGGCGATCTTTGACTTATCTGTGGGATATAGAGAAGGTTGCATTTCGAATATGAGGGAACATTGTAACAGAAAACCATTGCACTCCCCCGCTCCGCCTGAGTAGGGCGCTGGTCGGGCCATGGGACTGGAAGGAAGGGCCGAAGAAGAAACTGTGGAGGCGGAAGTGCTCGGTGCTGGTGGTGCGTTGGAAAGTGGAGCTGGTGGCTGTAGAATCCGCTTCAACTGGTCCACCAGCTCTTGAAAGTGATCGAGGGTGTTCATGTTGTCGTCGTTATGGGTCCGGGCTTCTGTTATGAAGCGGACAGGAGACAGAGGTAAGGAAACGTTAGGGTGTTTATTGAATGACAACAAGGAGCACATGAAGGATAGCCAGGAGGATCAGGAATGATGTTGGGGTCTTTTCCTCCGTGGCTGGGTAACAGGAATACACGAGGAAGGACAGCACACACCAGATACAGCTGACAGAGGATGACACAGACTTGGAAGGACTGGAAGACAGGACGATTCGGGAGGACCAGGAAGACTAGGAGGAATACAAAGAGAACAGGTAAGTAAATCGTTTGTTTAGCTGAGGATGACTACGCTGAGTGGTCGCTCAGTTGTCCGCTTTCGTCGAGACGAGCCCGGACAATGAGCGACTGGAGTGCTGTGCTTTTATCTGGTGCTCGTGAATGTGATGCAGCTGTGTGCTCATTAGAAGTCAGGTGATGGTGATCTTCGTGAGTGGGGGTCGTGAGAGCCTGACCAATCCATGACATCAGTGTTACCTTTGCACTTTTTATTATCCATTTTTCATCTCTCACCACTCACGTATCTCTTAAACAACTGATTTTGCTGTTGTGCAAGGTGCCACTGTCTGGGGAGTCGAATGATAGTTACATCATCATTAACCTGCAAGGCTGCTCATGGGGCTGCGAGAAAAATAAATAAAAAGAGTGGAGTTGTGGTAAAATAATGAATAAAAAGAGTGAGGCTATGGTAAAAAACAATAATAATAAAATAAATAAAAGGTGCGACTCTTGTGAATGCAGGCAGCTAGGTACACCGGCCCTTGCGGCCAAAAAATCAGACCGGCCCACCGGCAATTCTCCCGGTCCTCCTGATTAGCCAATCCGGGCCTGAATGAATGAATGAAAATGAATAGGAAGCTTCTTGACTTAAATCTACGAGTCGCAATATGTTTGATCCTTTTTTTTCCTGGACAAACAGACCTCCGGCAGTCAGGAGCCATGACCAGACCTCACAAATTGTCACCCTGACTACCAGTGTCCCCCAGGGCCATGTCCTCAGCCCTCTATTGTTTTCACTGTTGATTCTGAGCCTGGTTGCCAGGCACCCCGGCAACCATATCATCAACTCTAGAGATGACATCGCAGTGCTAAGGCTCATCAACAACAATGATGTGATGGCATGCAGAGAGGAGATGAGAGACCAAGAAAAATGTTGCGGAGTCAACAACCATCTCTTAATGTCAACAAGACAAAAGAGATAATTGTTGACTTCAGGAAATTCAACAGTGTTTGGAAACTGTTTTTCCTCTCGCTGGAAGCCCCTACAGTGCAGGCTGCTCAGCGTGTTACTTCCCCCAAGCAGTGTCTAAAGAAAGTCAGAAACAGCATGAAGGACAATGCTTTGGCCTTCAGGTTTTTTTATTTTTTGCCCTGCTTCCTTTTGGGAGAAGCCTCAGGAGCAAACACTCCTGATCCACCAGACCCAAGAACACTTTCTTCCCAAAGGCGATCATGCTCCTCAAATACTTTGACCCACCTTACACCCATCCAACTCCCTTGCTTGTTTACCATATGTTATAAAGGGAGAAATCCTGATTTGCAGGGGTCTTTTGCACCCGTACCTTGAATAGGAAGGACATTTATATTAATTTCGGTGTTATTTTTTGGCTTCAAGTTTAAATTCTGACCGAGCTCCAGTGTTTCTTTTTTTACCATCATAGTGTCAATGTGTTTTTACTCAAGCATATATTGCCAACATGTTCTTCAACCTGTATTACCTTGTAGGTCAGTCACTGCTGAAACCCATAGCGGTGTTTACTAAGATACATTACCCTACTGAGAGTAAGAGAAACTGCATTATCAATATAAAATTTCATTATAGAACACCAAAATATGTAGAAAACTTTAAAAGTTTTCTCTAAACATGTCTCTAAATATTTAAAAAATACAGCTGAAGTTAGAATTATTAGCCCCTCTTTGAATTTTGGTTTTCTTTTTTTGTAACATTTCCCAAATTATGTTTAACAAAGCAAGGAATTTTTCACAGTATGTTTGATAATATTTTTTCTTCTGGATATAGTCTTATTGGTTTTATTTTAGCTAGAATAAAAGCAGTTTTTAATTTTTTAAACACCATTTTAAGGACAAAATTATTAGCCCCTTTAGGCTATTTTTTTTTCGATAGTCTACAGAACAAACCATCATTATACAATGATTTGCCTAATTACCCTAACTTGCCTAGTTAACCTAATTAATCTAGTTAAGCCTTTAAATTGCCCTTTAAGCTGAATACTATTGTATTGAAAAATATCTAGTATTATTTACTGTCATCATGTCAAAGATAAAATAAATCAGCTATGAATTAAGTTATTAAAACTATTATGTTTAGAAATGTGTTGAAAAAGTCGTCTCTCCGTTAAAATGCTAATAATGTGAGTTTGAATGCCATTTCACGACATTTATTACCATATACTGAAAGCAGCAGCAGATCTTGAAAATTAAATAAACTGTTTGAAATTGAACTTTAAAACTAAACTCGAGTGATTCAGCATCTACATTTAATAATGTTAAAGAGGTTTAATATGCGTTAATTGGATTATAAACCTTACCATTTTACTGGACTGCAGTAAGTGCATATTCTGTGCTTCTGAATGGCTTCATTTAAATTTATGTCTGCTTTGTTTGGTGCAAACAGCCAGATTGTTTATTATTGCAAATGTCTTCACATAGCGTGTTGTTAGGACATGGAGTTACAACATAACCTATTCACCTAATGTTTACGTTCGTAATATTTATAATATTTAATAACCCTGTCATGTGGAACTCTGAATCTTTGTCTCATTTCAGAGTCTGCTACTGCCCACAGGTGGTTGCATTTCGGTCACAGGCGCATACTTTGAGAGCCTTTCTGAATTGAATGATTTTAATACGCAATTTTCCATCAAGGCAACCTAGATTGCTGAAATATAAATGGCTAAACTGGCATTGAGCGGGTTAAATGACCAAAACAAAGACAGATGTGCCGGCATGGAGCACACATATTCAAAGCAGAATATCTGACTTCAGTATTGTTTTTCATATAAACAAGAATGTTTACTTAGCATGTTTCAAAAATATTTGCCAACATATTATTGTATTTTTATGATTTAGAAGAGTCAAAAACTCTTAGAAGAGTCAAAAGCCGAATACTGGTATCTTGCAAAATAGCTAGTAAAATATGATGTATCGTAATCAAGGCAAAGACAAAGAAAGTAGTTACTGTGTTACAAATGAGTTATGTTGAAAAAAAATCTTCTCTCTGTTAAACAGCACTCGGGAAATATTTAAATATGAATTCAAATTTCACAGGAGAGCTAATAGAGCTGCTAAGAAAGCTGTTTTCAAACAAACATATGCTTTATAGGAATAATCTGACCTACTAGCATTAACAGTCTCTATTCTATATTACGCCTAACAATCCACATAATAATATAACAATCTACACTGTAAAAAAAATCTGTAATTTTATGTTTTATTTTTAGGTACTGAAAAAAATAAAAATAAAATAACGGCCGTTAAATTACAGAAATTAACCAGAAATTAAAGTTTATGGAAATTTCTGTAATTTACCATCCGTTACTGTATTTTACGTTTTGTTTTTTTACGGTTTTGTTTTTTTTACCCATAAAATTACAGATTATTTTTTACAGTGTAGTCAGAAATAGTGTGAATTTATTTAAAGAAGTGTGAATATTTTTGTGTACATCAGAGTTTTGCATCTTTTGGAACTATTGATTTTTTTTACACTTTTGCTTTGGTTATATCCCTTGACATTCTCACAAAAAACTGAGATTAAAATATTTATATCAAATGTTTTTCAGACAGCCCTAACAAATGCAATTTCAACCAATGCAATCTCTCTGCAAACCTGTATGTTGTATATTCTGTATAGTGTTTAGTATTTTCACCAGTTTCCAGGGAAACTATGGACTGTAGGATAGACCTGCCAGTAAACTGCCTCTGACTTCTCATTTTAAAGCCACAGTTAAACGCTCACAAGTGCTGGATCTGGCTTTGTCTCACCCTCAGGGAAGTTATGTATTGTCAGTGATATGAAGGAGGCTCGGAAGGTAGTTTTCAATGCGCTGCATATTACAGCAGACAGCGGTGATAAATGACTATATAAGAAAGTATTCCACAAGACATTTTCAGCATCATGTATCTCTGTCTTAAAATCAATGTACAGCTTTGACACTGTTCTTTTCTGTACTGTCAATCGATAGCAATACTTCAATGAAATATGAGCGTTAAAAGAAGAGAATCAAAGTGTTTTGGGATGCATTATATACGTACATGCATCACACGATTCGATTTCGAACTGTGTTTCAGAGTTACCACATATACTCTGCCCTTATTTATGATTTCAAAATCATTTCTTCATTCCTTTTCCTCATCTCTCCCTCTCTCCTTTTCTGCTTTTTACCTCAGAATCTTGACTTTGAAACAAAGTCAAGCTACACTCTGAAAATTGAGGCATCCAACAGGAACATAGACCCACGGTTCTTGTCTCAAGGACCGTTCAGCGATACGGCAATGGTGAGGCTGACTGTGGAGAATGTAGATGAGCCTCCTGTCTTCTCCTCTCCACTCAGTAAAATGGTCGTCTCTGAAGCTGCTAAAGTGGGAACGATGATAGGAACCGTCTCTGCAATGGACCCAGACACCACCAACAGCCCCATTAGGTAGGCCATGACCTCGTGGAATCGCTTTACACCATAGCGATAATGTTTTTATGAAGGCAAGATTACATCTCGAGAAAGACTACAGATTTTTTAATTAAAGCTTTAAACCTTAATAAAAATATAAGACCTGGTTTTTGTGTTGAGATAATATCAGTATAGTCTTTAGCTGGATTGCATTTTCCTCTTGCGCTCTAATATGTCTACGGATAGAGATCTTATCACACTTATTTGTGCAAAATGAATTCTAAAGTTGGGGACTTGTTATTCATAAGTCTCTTTCTGCTCACCAGGGATACATTTATTTTATCAGAAATGCAATAAAATTGTGAAATATTCTATTCTGACATTCAATTTTCAGTGTCATTACTCCTGTCTATCTTCTTGTTCCAATAATGTCTTTACTTTTACTTCTGAATCTTATAAATTATATTATATTATATTATATTATATTATATTATATTATATTATATTATATCATATTATATTATATTATATTATATTATATTATATTATATTATATTATATTATATTATATTATATTATATTATATTTTTGTATTATATTATATTATATTATATTATATTATATTATATTATATTATATTATATTATATTATATTATATTATATTATATTATATTATTACATTAGAGAATTACAATAAGAATTCATGATTATTAATTACCATGTCATTTAAATAAAAAGTGTAACACTTTATTTATAGTGTCCTTGTTACACAAGTTTCATGTATTTACTATTGTAGTTACAATTAATCATTCATAATTACCTTGACTCTCATACTATACGTTATAGTACATGTGGTTAAATAATATTACTCAGTAGTTAAATGAATACACTTTAAATATTCAACCTTAAATTTACAGTAAATAATTGCATTACTTCCACTGTAAGGTACTGTATGTAAGTTCACAGTAAATTACTGTGAGGTAGTTCATAATAACAATAATTATGTAAATATTAATTTGCATGTGTATTCATTTATATGTTGAAAAAAATAAAGAGTTTTTGAATTACTATAACGCGCAGAAGATATAGCCCTTTTTACAGTAATTTGCTGTAATCATGATGCCTGCCTTAATTTCACAATAAAAGTCTGAATACAAAAAATTCACAGTTAAATCCTGTAAAGTGATACTAATGTAATTTACTGTGAAAAATTACAGTAACGTTGCAACAATTGAGTATTCAGCATTTTTTTTACAGTGTAGTTACACTGGAACAAGGGCACTTAAAATAAAGTATAATCCAAAAATAAATCCCATTTCCTCATGTGAATAAAGAAAATGTATTTGCAATGTGTCTTTAGCATGGGTACATGTACACATTTAACTGGGTTAGATGCTATCTGATTTCATTGATATCACATAACCACACATTTTTGTAAAAGATAACGCATATGCACATCATTAGTGCTGTTATTATTGCATGAAATGACTGCATTTGTTTATGTGGGAGTGGATGCAAATGCTGACTGTAAATGAGTTGTGAGGCTCAGGTGTTTTGTGCTGGAAGACAAATGCTCATAATTAAGTAGTTCTGTGCCTATGAGCCGCAGAAAATAATGATCGCTGTTGGGGCTGTGGCTTTAGGTCATATCTATAGAATTCATTTAAAGTCAAAGCCTGAAATTCATTAAAACTTTTTTTTCAGGTATTCAATCGACAGAAATACAGACTTGGAGAGGTTTTTTAACATCGAGTCAACAACAGGAGTCATCAGCTCTGCGAAGCCATTAGACAGAGAAGCAAACGCCGTTCACAACATCACCATCCTGGCTATTGAAAGCAGTGAGTGACCTCTGATTAGTTTGTGTGTGATTATGGAGCTAATTTATATGGTTGCTGTTATAGTTTGAAGGTCTTGTGAAATTTTGTGAAGGTTACAGTGAGAGTAATTATCTATCTTGGCTGAAACAATGAATGAAACACAAAATATGATCTATAAAGCAGGCCTGATTTATGTTTATGCTCTACAAACAAGGTCTGGGAATTATGGAAACTGACACTGTAATTCAGACAGCCACTTTTATTGAAAGATACCTCTCAGATTGCTTTACTTACTTTTTTTTTTTTTTACAGCAGCTGTGTTGAATTTTTTCTTAAGCTAAATTCTATTAGGATAACATCCTTCATAAAATTCGAGCCTTTAATTTCCCAATGAATATCATTATCCCAAGGCCGCTTAAACAGTTAGCCCTGCTCTGGAGTGATCAATATTTTAATCCAATGGTTTCTAAATCTTTTTTAGGTCAGCGCCCCTATCCATTATCCAGTTACTCCACAGACAGAAAGAGATAAATGTCATTCCTGAAAAGTAATGTTGAGTACTACTCTGTTTAAATAATAATAATAATGATAATAATAATAATAATAATAATAATAATAATAATAATAATAATAATAATAATAATAATAATAATAATAATAATAATAAATAATAAATAATAATAATAATAATAATAATAATAATAATAATAATATAATAATAATAATAATAATAATAATAATGATAATAATAATAATAATAATAATAATAATAATAATAATAATAATAAAAATAATAATAATTATTATTATCATTATTATTATTATTATTATTATTATTATTATTATTGTTGTTATTATTATTCATAATTAATAACAAAAATTTAAAATAAATAACTTTTTTTTATTTTTAAAATTTTATTTTATTTTATTTTATTTTATTTTATTTTATTTTATTTTATTTTATTTTATTTTATTTTATTTTATTTTATTTTATTTTATTTTATTTTATTTTATTAGTTTTAAATATATGCTGTGAGTGCAAATGTGGCATTCAAATTTTAAACTCTCACAAATAGCCAAACAGCAAACAAGAAGCATTGTTGTTGTTAATATCATCAGCATCATCATATTATTGTTAATGTTGATTAGATAGTATTGTTGTTGTTGTTGTTGTTGTTGTTGTTGTTGTTGTTGTTGTAATGGTGGTGGTATTCCAGTAACCCAAAGGAAAAATACTAAAATATTTGTATTTAATATTATCATGGTTTGCTCCTGGATGCTAGATGAGTTCACAGAAAGTTTGGCAGCCGCTGTACAGAAATGCTGAAGTGAGTCATTGCTAGAAACAATAGACCATCTCACATAATCACATTGTTATAAACAGACAGTAGCAAAACCACATAAAATATATGCATGCTTAAGAAATGCTATTTTAAACTGTGTCCTTGTCGCGCTGTTCGGCAGATATAGTTTTAGCATTCAATGTGTGCGAATGCGAGTGCTCTGGCCAGGTTGAAAACAGATGCTGCACCACTGAGGTGACCGCTGTCCATTGGCACCTCCAGAAAGCGTGTAGTTTGATGGAGTCTCGTCCTGATTGTAGCCGATGGCCAGAACCGCAGCTTCCTCTCCCACCCAACTTCTGATGCTGATTTTCACCGTGACCTTCACTCAAGTGCATCTGTTTTCACAGATCCCCCGCAGTACTCGCACAGACAGCCATAACCATATTGACTTGAGTGATGAAGGGGAATAATATCCATCATGTGGCTACATTTTTAACCCATATCCATAAACGTGGATGCACTTTACCAAAGTTTGTAGGTTCGTCCTCATGGACGATCAGTCATTGTCAGAGGCATCTACCGTCTCTGAAATGGCTTTTGGCAGAGAAGATTGAAATGTCCTCTTCTATTTGTCTGTAAGAATGAGACAGGGGATTGCTAGCTAACAAAAGGTAGCCTCAAAGTCATTTGTCTTTAGCAGATGTTGGGAAAGGTGTTAATGGCCCTGAAAATCATAAAGGAGTAAATTTCAATTTTTGGAAAATGGATATTTTAGATTTTAAGTGCAGCTGTATTTGAAAGGCTCTATCAGGGTAAAATTACTATGTGTGCAAATTCACTTGCAATCTGTTGTCTAATGACCATAAATGTGATTGTATAATCTATATTAATGTGCAGTTTGCTGACATAAATAGCCGTCATTCAGGAGAACTGACTATTATGAAGGAATTGTTAATTCAGGAAATGATTGGTTATCACTTTATTTTGATGGTTCCTTTAACGCATTTTGTTGAATTTAAGTTATATTGCATCTACATGCCAACTAATTCTCTATAGATTATAAGTAGACTGTTGGGGTTAGGGCTAGTGTAAGTTGACCTGTACTTGCAAAGTTTCTTAGTCAGTTAATGTCTGTTGAAGGAGCAGTATCAACAAATATTAAGCAGACAGTCTACTAATAGTCAAATGAGAAAAACATTTATAGTCAACAAAATGTGCAATAGGGACCATCAAAATAAAGTTATCAATTATAAGGCTGCACAATATTGACAAACAAAGATTTATGTTATTAATGTTATGTTATGTTATGTTATGTTATGTTATGTTATGTTATGTTATGTTATGTTATGTTATTTATTTACTAAATTGATTGATTGATTGAAAAGTATAGAAATAAGATTAGGAATATAAAAATCTCCTGTTATCTGAGGAATCAGTAACTCAATCAGAAATCTGCTATATAATATACCTTAAAATACCATCAAAATAAAGTGTTACCAATTATTGCTATAGGACTGCACAATATTGACACACAAAAAGATTTTTGTTCATGTTATTAATTTACTAAATTGATTGATTGATTGATTGATTGATTGCAATAAAATGTATTGCAAAGAATATAGACATTTCATTAGATGTTTTATAATTGGAAATATAATTATTGTAGAATGAAAGTGGAAAATCATTTACAACAAAAACTAATATTTAGAACTTTATTGAGTTTTAATGGACAAACAATTAGGGAAAACATGAATATATTTGTTATGTAAACCAAGTGTCTCCCAGTAGTCATAGAAATAACTTTATTAAATAAAAAATCTCTTTTATCTCAGGCCTCAATAGCTCAATAAGAAATATATTGTGATTATGTAAAAAAAGGGAAGAATATTCTAATTTACGTTATAGTATATCTTAATTTTCCCAGTGTTGGGTTGCGGCTGGAAAGGCATTCCGCTGTGGCGACCCCTGATTAATAATGGACTACGCTGAAAAAAATGAATGAATGAATGAATGAATGAATGAATGAATATATCTTAATTTCCCTTGTGGTAACATCAGCCATTTATGCATAATTCTCCATAACATTTAAATAATTACTATCTCTCATTGGCTACAATTAATGATTTCTTTAATAATGATGACTTTAATGATTCCCCAAAATAGTGTTTAGCTAGTAAACAGAAAGGACCCACAAGGTCTTTTTGAAAAGTCTTTGAAATTATTCGGTCAAAAAAAAAAGTGCAGCGCTGTTACATTTGTGACTGCACTTAACATGGCGAATTATGAGCCTGTGCCCAGGAGCGTCAGTTGTGACATTACAGCCACCGCCACCACAATGTGCTTAACAGCCACTGTCCGTGCCATGGACGCTGAGGTAACTTATCACCCGTTTTATTGTTCAGAGCATTGTAAAGCCAGTTATCCGGCGATGGCAGTCTGCCTGAGTTTAATTCACGGTAGATCCCTCATCCTCTAAAAAGTCAAATTAATAGATGAATTAGCTGTGTTTCTCTGTCCCAGCCTGCGACTCAGCATGTTTCCTGCAGGTGTGTATGGCAGCGGAGGCAGATGGGCTCTATATATCTTCAGCTGAAGATACTGGAAGGCTTGAGTCATATATTTACTAGAGCGGTTTTGTTGGGATATGCGTTTTCCCCAAACCAGATTAGGCAGTTGGGCTGAATTCTGCTAGCCACGTAAATAGTCAAACTAGTGCGGTGCGTACAATAAATCACACCGTTTTTCAATGGAAATCAACTTCGAATGAGCCAGCATTTTTCCAGCCGACTGCTGGTGCGTGTTCACACCTGCAGAATAGATTTATTTTTGCTCTCCATCAACTCATTTGGCTGAAGACCATGACCGCGTTTCGTCCTCCTCGGTGCCCCCAGATATCATCACCGCTGCCAAAATTATGGAAAGCCCGTAATGACAGGACAGCTTGCAAAAACGTGTCGAGATTTTGTCGATTAGCGCACCACTGAAATGCTCTTAATTGGTTTTTGTAGTGCATTGTGAGCATGCAGTCGATGTACTAGCAAACAGCAGTCGGCCCACTCAAAGGATACCAGCAGATGCGTCTGTTCTGGTTGACTAGAGGCTGTGTGCCCTCAACAGGTGTTTGCTGTTGGCTTGTGCTTAAGCGCCAACACCATTTGAGATATCTACATCGCATAGTTACACAACAAAAATAACCCCACGCCCTTGTGCAGTCTGTTAATTTGTTGATTGCCAAGTGCATCGTTCCTGCTGGCTGAAAATATCACCTTATTTGCTTAAAGTAGACCAAAAGCATGAAACAGATTGATGCTTAAGACACAAATTCACCCATGTCGCACTAGAAAGGCCTGTTTTGGATCCGATTGCTGACAAATGGGATAATAATTGCGCTTGAGCTGTTTATTTTGACAGCTGAAATTTGATTCAAAGTCACATAAAATTCCATTGCATGTATTGCAGCAGTAAATTTCATGGAGTCCTTTTTATGACTCTCGGCACGCATGGGAACAGTGAGCAGCAACAAAACTACAAAAAAGGAAGCTAATTCCCAGGTTTTTCTGCTACAGTACATCAATAATGGTGACTTTCACGTCTAAAGATTTTCTCCGCGGCTTCATCTCTTTATGTATACAGAGGGTCAAATTGCTAATGCAACTCCAGCTTCTGATGTAATTGCTTGTTTTTCAGCATAAAACGGAGCAAGTGAGCAAAGTTTAGGCAGCCACACTTTGAGAAGTACATTTGCAATCACTTGTAAGAACATCAATGGGAATTTTTAAGTGGGGCTCTAAAGAAAAGTTCAGGAGGTTCATGTTCATCTAATCTTGTCAATCACAACTAAAGAGGAGTTAAACGACTGCTTGGCTCACTCATGCGACAACTGCTTCAGCATCCTCCCACAATCTCTTTTCTACCTTTATTTTATGTGATACATGGAGAACATCCGGCATTTTTGTACTTATAAGTGTCATATTATGCATTATTACAAGATTTAATATAAGACTTAGGTGTCCCCAGGAGCAGAAATACTTCCTACCCTTTTTTTGGAAAGGGTGGAGCCTTGAAGCTTGCAGAATGTGTTATGCCTCATTCACACTAGCAGTGACTTTGTAACTGCCTGTCGCTCTGGGTGGCGACCTGCTGCGAACGCGGGTCTGTGTAGGTCTACAGCACAGAGACTACAACCGGCCTCTGAGTGAGCTGAGAAAGGATCACGTGAGCTCTACTGGCGCTCCTATTAGCTGTCACTCAGAAAAGTTGCTCTTCATTTGCATAAAATTGAAGGATTCTCAACTTTGTCGCATCGCTCGACACACCCACCTGGTCACCAACGGTTGCTGTTGAAGTCGCTCACTCTCCGTTAAAATAAATGGTCACTTGTCGATTGCCACTGGGAGTCACTCATAGTGTGAATGAGGCTTTACTTCAGCAGTATTAAACAAACATCTGCATGTTTCAATTTTTTTCATTAAGCGTGCACAATATTGATTATGAAATTCAAATGTTAACAGTTTTGGAATAAATCGTATGTCTATCAGTATATTAGATCTGTGCATCTCTTGAATATTTTGACTACATACAGTACTGCTAACACAGTGCAGCAACTTAACAAGCTCTGGGCGTGCACAATCCCAAACAAAAACTATACGGACTATAATTGAGGGTATGGATGGAATTCAGAAACAGTGCTTATTTGGGTAAATTATGGACAAACCAAACTACTGAGTCATTTTTTTACTGACATTTTTTTAAATTACATTTATAACCCAATAACTATTGGGTCATAACTCAGTTTGTTAAAGAAAATTATAATAATTATTCATTCATTCATTTTCTTTTTGGCTTAGTCCCTTTATTAATCGAGCGGATGCCCTTCCAGCTGCAACCCATTACTGGGAAACATTGATACACTGTTATTCACACACATACACTACTGACAATTTTTAGCTTACCCAATTCACCTATAGCGCATGTCTTTGGACTTGTGGGGGGAAACTGGAGCACCCGGAGGAAACCTACGTGAACATGGCGAGAACATGCAAACTCCACACAGAAACGCCAACTGACCCAGCCCAGGCTCGAACCAGTGACCTTCTTGCTGTGAGGCGACAGCGCTACCCACTCGCCGCCCAATAATAATAATAATATAGACAATAATTCTCTTTGGAGTGGACTTTGAAACACTGCAGCAGAAACAGGAAATTGTAATTGTAAAAAGCAATATACAGTATAACATTAAAAATAATGTTTAAATTCTAATTAAAATTGTAAAAAGCATAATATGGTATTTTAAACATATTTTTCAAGGTTTTATTTTTAATTTTATTTTCATCCAATTCACAGCAACACTTTTAACAGCATGTCTTTTCATAATATAAATCATTTCAATGCAGAATTAGAGAAAATGATGATTTAATGCCTCCAGTGAGCAAACCAACGGTGACTGCGGCCAGGAAGATGACATGGAACATATTTAAATAAATGTAACCTATTAAATAATGCAACGCATTAAAATAAATGAAACATATTGAAACAAATGTGTTTGTGTCCTCATGTTTTTTTTTCATGTATTAGCCTTCATGCATTCATTATCTTTTTCTCTCTTTGTGATTTTAGTGGATCCATCACAGGTGGGGAAAGGAGTGGCTCTGATTACAGTCATGGACATTAATGACAACGCACCAGTCTTTGCCATAGAATACGAGACGTTCCTGTGTGAAAATGTTGGACCAGGACAGGTACTGTATTGTGGCTTTTAATTTTATTTAAAGAAATGCTTTTATAAAAAATGTGTTTTTATACTAGTGCAGTAAACAAAAAGATATCATTAACTTCTCTGTATAAATTTTCTGTGCACCAATTTTGAAACAAATTAAAGAGAAATAGATTCATTATGTACTGCATTGATATTAGGTACTGTTTGTACTGTTGTGTAGGTTAAGGGAGTAATTCAGCCAAAATAAAAAAAAATTGGTTTTAATGTACCTAAGATTTTATAATTTTTTTAAATTGAACATTACTTTGTGTAACAATACAGATGTGACAACGGAGGTGATGCAATAGCATGATCTTTATTATACAAGGAATGGTCAGGGAGGCAAGAGTTGATCACAGGAGCAAAAAGTATTATGCGGGCGAGGCAAAAGAGAAGTCAAAAACAGGCAAAGAGGTCAGTTCAGGCGGCTAACATCAAAATCAATAAACGCGGCAAACACAGCAAGGAGAAATACTTTGTGGTAGTTACACGACAAGACTCAGCAATGAAGTGTGTGTGTGCTGTGTATATAGTCCTTCATGTAATCAGTCCATAATGATCCTCTGACTGTGAGTGTGTGCAATCAGCGAACTGGAAATCTGGAACAGGTGCATGGGAGTGGTGCATGACTGGAACTTGTAGTCCATGTAATGGTGGATTTGTAGTCTGTTAGCGATCTGGATGGTTACCAGCGATCTGTCAGGATTAGATCGCTGATGATTGTGACACTTTATTTTTTCTTTATTTTTGCAGATTTGTGATTAATAACATGCAAGTCATTGGCCTTGAGACCTCATAAGAGCTCAGTGTATTGTCAGGAGCTATTAGATTACTTTTGTTTTGCATAATATGTTTCTTGACTAGTAAAGTGTCAGTAGCCATTGACTTTAATTTTACAAATAACATGTTCAGCTGAAAATATTTTTTAATGTTCTATTGAAGGAAAAAAAAATGAATGAGATAAAGGGAAATAACCAGCCAGTTTTAATTTTTGGGTCATCTGCACATTTAAGCTTCTTTAAACCAAGGATATAATGCATCATCTTTTATCTTCCTTTAATTTATATGTGTACGCAGTATTTTGATATCCATAATCAGAGCCCCATCCAGAAATGATCAGTACTGATCCATAGCCAGTAAAGAGCAGAGAGAGCCGCAGATGGACAAAATGATAACATGGGATTCTGGTGGCTTTCTGCTGCAGATCACTCTAATCAGGGGATCAAAACATTGTGCGCTCATGCAGAAAAAGCTTTACAGCGATGCAAATGAGACAGAGGTGACTGTGGCATGAAATTGGTTTGTTGGGGAGCGTGGCATTGTGTCAAGTAGCCAAATGCGAGGTCCTGCAGCAGGCAATTGCAGAGCACAAACACAAGCAAAGCAACGCATTCCTCATTTTCGAGTCAGCAACATGCCCTGATTCAAACACATTCTCTGTCACATTCATATTCCAGTGTTTGTCAGAACGTCATTACTAAGATGAATGTGGTATAAAGGGCATTACGGATGCCACATACTAAACACTCACTAGGAGTGCACGGAGGAAGACTTTGTTCTGTCCTAATGGGAATGATAAAAGCCAGAAAATTTGTGACATGATGCACCATTGATTTAGAAAGCGCTGGGTAATGTCAGAGGACCAACACTGTGGTGAAAACATGACGGATTCTACTTAACTAGAGGTGCATTTCCTTCTGGGAGAATCCGCTCCGCTGCATTACCACTGTACCTCCTTAAAACCTACATGGGATGGCATTTTTATGTTGTTATTTATCTAGAATATTACAGATAAAGGGATAGTTTATCAAAAAATGAAAATTCCCTTATCATTTACTCACCCTTCAATTCAAAACCTATTTGAGTTTCCTTCTTCTGTTGAACACAAAAGAAGATATTTTGAAAAATGTTAGTAGCTGGAACCCATTGATGTCCATAAATGAATATGAAAATAAAAAATTAAATATGAAATTAAGCAATATGAAAATATGGAATATAGAATTATGAGAATGATAAAGTACTTAAAGGCTAAAAACCACATGAGGGGGAATAAAAGATGAGGTAATTTTGGAGGGTAAACTATCCCATTACGAATGCTTAATTACAGTTTATTTGTCATTAATTTTGGCTAGCATTAGCTAAAACTAAGTCTGTTCCCACATTGTAAAAAATCCTGGTTGCCTTAATTTTTTAAGCTGAATAAAATTAAACCATATGACTCCATTGAACTTATATTATGTTAAACTGAATTAAAAGCTTGTATAACTTTAATAAAATTAAGTTAGAAGATGATTAACTTGATCTAAAAACATAGGCTGTCAGGACTAATTGATCATATACACTGTAAAAAATGCTGGCTTGGACACAATCAAATTTTGTTGGGAAAACAAGAAGGACTTAAGTTAACATATATATATATATATATATATATATATATATATATATATATATATATATATATATATATATATATATATCCACACTGTAAAAAAAATATCGTAAAAAAAAGGTCAAATGACTGGCAGCTACGGCTGCCAAACAAAAACCATAATATTACGGTAAAATTTCTTTATTGAAATAAAGTGCAAAAAATAATAAATCTACAGATATTTTCATTAAAATGTTTACAAAAAAACACTGTTATTTTACAGACTTTTCCTAGATTATTACGATCAAATCCATTCAAAAAAGTTACACACTAAGAGTTTTACAGAGAAACACTGTTATTTCACAAACTTTTCCTAGATTTTTATGATCGAACACCATCAATAAAGTGACTGCACTAAAATTTCAAGAGAAAAAATGTTATTTAAAAGAATTTTATCTCTCAAACATAACAATTAAACACCTTTAATAAAATGCCAAGACATGCTCATGGTCGTAATTTAACAGTTTTATTTTGGATCAAAAACGTCTGGAAAAACAACAAACGAGATACAACTGATTAAAATTCTCACAACTTTAAGATTACAGTTGTTGCATTTTATTCTATAGTTTTTATGTAAAACATGTAGAGGTTTAAGTTATATGGAATAATTCAGTTACAAATCTTAAATGAAATGGAACTTTAATGTGAAGGGGATGCTGACAAAGTAGTGCAGATCCAAATGCAGGTTTATTACACAGAGATGGTCAGGCAAGCAACAGTCAACACAGGGGCAAACAGATGTATGCAGGTAATCCAGAGTCATGGTCAAATAACAGCCAAATGGTCAGTCCAAGCAGCAAACCACGTAAACAATTAACAAACAAAGCACAGCAAAAGAAAGAAACGCATCATAATGTTCACAGTAACAGCATAACAAGACTTAACAATTGGTGCGTGCGTCTGGTCTGCTTTTAAAGTCCATGTAATCAGTTCATAACGATCCTCCGACTGTATGTGTGCAATTAGCGGAATCCGGAACAGGTGCATATGAGCGGAATTTATCTATTTTATTTATTGAACAGAATTGATCGTAATAATCTAGGAAAAGTCTGTAAAATAACAGTGTTTTTCTGTAAACATTTTAATGAAAATATCTGTAGATTTATTATTTTTTGCACTTTATTTCAACAAAGAAATTTTACCGTAATTTTATGGTTTATGTTTGGCAGCCATAGCTGCCAGTCATTTGACCTTTTTTTTAAGATTTTTAATTTTTTTTTACAGAGCAAATAATTACAATTTATTACTTTAATTTTACGTAATTTTAAATGTACTTCAAAAAAACTGGAAAAAACACTAAATAATACGGCAATTATATTGTATAAAACATGAAAATTCCTGTAATTTGTCATTAATTTTCTAGTACATAAAATAACAGTCAAACTGTTAATTTACAAATATTGTTTGTAATTTTTACGGACTTTTGAATATAATTTAAAATAACAGAAAAAATACTGTATAAATAATACAGTAATTTCCTTGTATAAAAAACAAAAACGTCAGTAATTTGTTTTTAATGATAAAGTACCTAAAATGACAGTCAAACTGTTAATTTAGAAAGATTGTTTGTCGTTTTACTAAGTTTTGAATTTAATTTGAAATGACAAAAAAATACTGTAAAAAATTTAGAGATATTTTCTGTAAAATTAGTTTTTTTTTTTACAGTGCACTTATATATATATAAGTGGATTTTAAAAATAAAACAATTCAGATGTCCCCCAAAAAACTCAAGAATTGTTTTGTTTCATTTTAATTGAGTAGTTTGAACAAACAGCAAACATCATTTTTTGAGTGTAATTTTTTACAGTGCACTTTTGATTAAAGAAAAAAATATGACGTGGAAAAATTTCAAAAAAATTGTGTAATTCTGATTTCCACACACAACTGTGCTCTCAGATCTCATAATGTGGGGCTTCATATCTGCAGATTTATTTATTAATTGCTACTTCATAGATGTGAACAGATGTGAACAGATATCATAGATGTGAACAGTTCTCACAATTACAACTTCCTAATTACATCATAATTACTTTATAAATGCACCTTCATATTTCACAGGAATTTGTTTTTTATAATTGTGTTATTTTTTAATAAATAAGTTCATAAAGTAACTTTATCTTACAATCGTAACTCCATATTCACAACTAATTTTGTATTTCAACTAACAATTGTGACCTAATTTCTCGTACTTTTACTTTATACATTGACTGTCTCACAGTGAGTACGTATACATGGACACCAATAATTAGATTTTAATATGATTAAGACAATACTCTGATTAAGAATCTACCATGTAAACAGTGATTTTTGATTCTTAATCCAACTATAGTCATAATCAAACTAAACAGAAATCGAATGAATACATGTGGAGTATGCCGATTTTAGTCGCATTATTGAAGTGCAGTATGGACATGTAAACACCTTATTCAAACTATTATCATCGTGTAGGATTTTCGCCACATTTTGTGACAGGATAATCCACACACATGGCTGTTTGACACTATTCTCTGCACCTACTGGGTCAATGAAGGACTACAGACACCTGCATCACAAAATACAAAGGTCTTTTTTTATACGCCGTATGGTATCAAATTCCATTAAAACTACTCTTCCAACAGTTCATACTCGCATCCAATATCTCATTTGTCACAGGGGCATGCATGAAATGTTCCAGAATGAAAATAAAAGTGCCAAACTGTATTTAAAGTCCACAAATTAAAAATGAAACATCCAAAATTACATGAAACTCTGGAGGAAATGTGGATGGCGTTAATCAAATTATGTGCTATAACATGTAAAACAGGATCATGAAATAAACATTCAAAAAGCAACTCATGTAAACACCTTAATCCTATTATTGTCTTATTCAGATTAAGTCAAATAACCTGATTACTGATGTCCATGTAAACGTAGTCAATCATGACTTCACATAGATTATCATGGTTCAACTAGGTCTGACCATTATGACTGTGACTTTTCTGATTATTTTAAATTAATGACTACTATTGCGAGTTTATCTCACAATTCGTGATTGTTTCTTATGTTTTATCTCAAAATATGAATTCTTAATTGGAACTTTCTCACACTTTCATTATGTATGTGTTTATAAATCGTCAGAAACAATAAATAAGCTTCCATAGAAACCCTTGGAGAATGAAAATGTTTCATTTACATCCTAACGCCTGGTAACAGATGGTGTGTTTATAGGAGAGTTAATAGTCGAGCACTGGCAGGGTTGTTTTGACATTCCTACTCATTCAATTACAATGGTGTTTTTTATTAGTGTATCAGAAATGGACCTGATCTGATCAGGTCTTTTGGGAGCAGTGAAAGAATAATGAAGGATGTTTTTCCTTTTCTTAAGAAAAAAAATAATCCCTCCCACAAGAGCTCTCAAAACAAAGAGCGAGCAGAACAAGGCTACAGGGTTTACAGAGCATGAGATACAATCCCCTGTAGTGGCATGATTGTCTGGGCCATAACAATTAGTCCTGGCCTGCTTGTGTCCCAGAGTCACAGGAAACCGTGTTTGTTTTGCCTAAGTACGAAAAAAGGTGCTGGTGGGCTCTTTTCGCAAATGCTATCTCAGCCTTGAAACGCATTATCAAAGTCCCCCTAGATCACTCTCTATGTGTTTTGGACACCCCAGACTTCCATCACTTCTAACTTTCAGAGCTCTCTCTCATATTAGAGGCTAAATTACTTCTCAGCCTCTCCGAGGAACAGTAGAACGGCCTCTCTTTCTCTGAATAAAGATGAAAGCGCCTGTATGTTTTTGTAATGATTTAGTTCCCCTTGTGAATCGCCTTCTCTTCCACATCTTCAGCCGTGGGAGCACTTGAGCGATGCAACAGTGATAGTCAAACGCTGTCTCGATAGCACGGATCTCTCCTGTGATTCTTAGCACGATGGCTCTCTCCTTATCACGGCCCTTAAACCGATGTACCTGCAGAACAGACGCTCTCAGACATCCTGAAGTGCTTTTGGAGACCAAATCTGAAAGTCAAAGCCTGCGAATGAGGCGTTTGGAGCTGTTAGGTGAGGAATTTTGATCAGACAGAAGGTTTGCTGCGAGGCACATCATCAACAAACAGTGATGGCACTTTTACGTTCTTTGTCACTTCAGTGCCTTGCAAAATAGGCGCAAATGCTGTTTGTCTGCTTGCGTCTGAGGCGAAATGGGCTTTTTTTAAGCCCGTTGTTCCATTGTTATCTGCGAGTGTATATCCACTTTGTTGTTTTCATACACTCATCTCCACATTTGTGTATTTAGAGCTTCACACCTGCTCCATCAAGAAATCAGTCCCTTTGAAACAGACTGTATGGAGCTCTTGAATTTGAATGAACTCCTCAGAACCGCCTGGGGGGAGAATGAATTGTTGCATATAGTTGTACGGTAAACCTGTTGCCAGGTTTCAAGAGCAAATGAAAACAGGTTTTGAGTGCAAATTAAATTCTTACACTTTTTTCATACATTCTCAGCTGTTGTAGCTGTTGTAAAAAAATTACATCATTCCAAAACAAGGATTGCATGACTAGTTTACAAATGGTCTGAAGCCCTGTGCGATCAGCTTGGTTTTGTGTTTGCCTCATCCTGATCAGACATAAACCTCTTAAAAATCAAGCAGTGCAACGTAATGAGCCAGAATGTAGGGGTCTCAAGATGCATTTTTAGTAGTTCTGCTATTTTTAACTTGGGACAGTGTCATAAAAATGCAGCGCTCACTGCAAGACACTGAAAATAACGCAAGCCAGCTTTTCTTTTTAAAACAAGAAGGTCGGATTATTTATGATAGGCTTATTTAAGTCACAAATAGACTGTAAATCATGCTCCAAATGTGTAAATGAAAAATGTGTAATTGTAAATATTGAAAATTTAGTGGGTGCTATCTATGGCACTTAAACAAATCTGTATTTTGTTTGGTAAACCAGGTCATATGTAACTTTGTGATGACACGTGCAACACAACACTGTTATTAATTTTATGCCAGCTAGAAGACACTTCATTTAAAATGCAACTATAGGTCACAATAAGCTGCTTACATAAACAACCTATTTTAAAAGAAGGAAACTCTGTGAAATGCTGTGTAATTAGTTACTGGTTGCTTGCAATTACCATCTAAGCTTTGCATCATGGTTCTTATAACTGGCTGGATGTGCATTATTCCTTACTTAAAGGGTTAGTTCATTCATTTATTCATTTTCTTTTTGGCTTGGTCCCTTTATTAATCAGGCGTCACCACAGCGGAATGAACCGCCAACTCATCCAGCATTTGTTTTACGCAGCGGATGCCCTTCCAGCCGCAACCTAACACTGGGAAACAACCATACAGACACTTTCACACACATACACTACGGCCAATTTAGTTTATTCAATTCATCTATTCATCTATTTATTCACCCCTGCTGTCCAAACTCGGTCCTGGAGGGCCAGTGTCCTGCAGATTTTACCTCCAACTTGGTTCAACACCCCTGCAAGGATATTTCTAGAAGGCCTGATAAGAGCTTGATTAGCTAGCCCAGGTGTGTCTGATTGGGCTTGGAGAGCTCCCTCATCTTCCATAGACAGCAATGGTCCAGAGACATTCATTGGAACTAAAAACATTGTCAAAACATTCAGTCTCACATCAGTGGTTCAGCTATAATCATACAAAGCTAAATACACGATCACACCGACCGTGCTTTTTGCGTTGAGAGGTGTCTTTTTTGAATGACTTACTAACGCCCGCAAGTGTTTTGCGCAATGCTGTGGTCCGCCTCGTGTTTTAACTACCTGCCACGCCTCACGTTTTTGTCATTGCACGTTGTGTGCTCATGGTTGAAAAAAAGTCAACTCTGAGCAAAAAAACACAATACGTTAGTCGTGTCTTTTTATTCTCCAATCAAATGAAAGCAGAGGCGGGGTTTCTGTTGAGGTGACTGAAGTGTTTGTGTTGTCAAAACGACTTCAGAGACTGTTTAAGATGGAGGACAGACTTGTGGTTGCTGTTGTGGTTACTTTTTGCTTATTATTAAACATAAAAATTATACCAATATTAATTATATAATTATATCAACAGTCCTGCACAATTCCCAACTGATTCAGTCATTGTATAGTCAACCAAAAAGGCAGTGTGGTGTGCCTCGCGTTTTTAAAACGGAAAAGTTTGTTTGGTGTGATCGGCCCCTAACACACAAGCATTGTGAACATACACTCAGATCCGATAGAAGATATGTTTTTTTAATTGCCGCACAAATGTGTTCTTGGAGCTTCATATGATTATAGTCGATTAACTGAGGTGACATGGAACATTTTGACAATATTTTTGGTGCCTCTTCTTGACTTTGAATGTCTTGTGACCAATGCTGTCTGTGGAGGATGAGAGAGCTCTTTTAGATTTCATCTAAAATATCTTGTTTCTTCTGAAAATGAATGAAGGTCTCAGAGGATTAGAAACACATTAGAGTAATTAACAAAATTATTTTAACTTTTGGGTGAATTAACCCTTTAATTGTATTATTCATTCATTCATTCATTCATTCATTTTCGGCTTAGTCCCTTTATTAATCAGGGGTCGCCACAGCAGAATGAACAACCAACTTATCCAGCATATGTTTTTACACTACGGCCAATTTAGCTTATTCAGTTCACCTATTAAGTATGTCTTTGGACTTGTGGGGGAAACCGGAGCACCCGGAGAAAACCCACTCGAACACTAGGAGAACATGCAAACTCCACACAGAAATGCCGACTGACCCAGCTCGGGCTCAAGCCAGCGTCCTTCTTGCTGAGGCGATCATGCAACCCACTGTGCCACTATGACGGCCTTTATTATTTATACACTTTAAAAATGTTAACATCTCATGAATTCACACATTTTTATTAGTGAAAGCACGCCCTCGAAAAACGTAAAACTTTAAGAAAATGAATTCAAATCTTGATAAAAGTCAGTTTCTGGATGACTAGTCGATTATAATCACCCTTCCCCTATGTACTTGATTTGAGAGGGAACATTCCCCATCATTGAATCCGACTCTAAAACAGATGGCTTGCTGAAAAAGGTCCCCAGATCCCCATCCAACAAGTGCCTGTAATGGGGTCACATGCACCAAACGTATGTCTTCACCTTCGTTTCCCAATGCAAAGCTCTTTTTTTCCCCGTGCCCTTGGTTTCTCTTTTGTTCCCAATATGACTTTTTGAATTTAATAGAAGCTTAATATGAATTGAGGCAGCGGTCTCTAAATGAGCCAGATGATTTGTTACAGGTGATTTAGCAGATTAGATCATGAGGAGCGTGAGTGTTTTCCCAGGGGAATATTTAAAAAAAATCTCTTTAAGGTTGTCTGTAGTATGTCTTGTTTCTTTATGCCTCAGAGACATGGTCAGCAGTGGCAGGCTGACAGACTGCTGTTTTAAAGCTAACTCTCCATGGGCGGTCTCACTACGGTGAAGATTTTCTCCTTTGTAAAGTCAGGAGGGACCTGAGAAATGCCCTCCAGACATTTTACATGTAGCGCAGAAAGGGCTTAAATCACCCATATTTTTCATATAATGCACTTCTTGGTTAAAAACTTTGTGTTTTTTTTTTTCAATCATAGATTTTTCCATATCTCCTCGGTCAGTAAATGCAAAATCAGGTTTTTGTTTAAGCTGCTTTGTCTTGGCAAGACATTCTTATTCATTTTAAATGAACCCGTTGCCTCAATGACTTTATCAATACACTTTGCATTTGCCTTAATGGACTATCTGTAATTAATTTTGCCACAGTTTACTGTAATCAACGCTCCGCGCAGAGGAAACATCCTGCCCTGCTTATGTCTTTTATGCAGGTTTTTAATGGCGCAACGTTTTACGGTTTCAAAAATATTTACAGATAAATGATAAATCCGTCAGAGCTCCCATTGCCAAATACTCACTTAGCGTAAATGGGGGACGGCGTTAAATAAAAATAAATGAGTGGGGAATTAAAGCGCTGAAAAGCACAAGGTCATATTCCTCGGACGAAAGGAGAAAAGATACAGAAGAGTGTGTTAGCCACTGCATTCGGCCTGTGCGTGTGGTTTTAGGAGATTTTTCAAGCAGATTGAGTTTGTGCTGACTGCAGCCTGACACATGGGAAGAGCTGTGCACACAGTATTTAACCCAGCCAAAGCCCGCAGATTAGGCCACAACAGTGTGTCAGGAGAATCTTCTTAGCGTACCACCTGATGGGTCACCCTGATATTCATCTCTAAAACGCAGCACTTTGCCCAGCTTTGGGGGGTTTCTGTGCAGATTTAGACAGGGATGGCCCTCTACTTGCTAAATCCCTGGATACCGTATGAGCATCATCTCTCACAGATAGCTTACTGGCTTGGTCTATCCTCCTGATGTTGTTTTCAGCACGATTTAAACTTGGGGATTGTGTTTTTTTTTCTTCTTCATCCAAGTTCACAACCTTGAATTCAGCTGATGGTAGAAAGTTGAAAAAGTAAAGGGATACAGTTGAGTTTACCATTGAGTTTCTTTTGTCTGTTGAACACAATAGAAGATATATTGAAGAATGTTAACTTTTAACTTCAATAGCAGTAGTTTTTTCCGTCTTTATTTAGTAGTTTTGCTTACTATGGAACTCAATAATTATGTTTCCATCCACCTATTTTCAAGAGTTCACACTTAGCTGATAATCAATAAAGCATATTTGGCATGCTGTCCTGGGAGAGAGCCCTGAGCTCGTAATATCCTCGAGCCCGGGGCTCCCTCCCGTTAGAAGGGCGAGTGCGGAGTTCGAGCTCAGGTAGGTCTCGAGGACTCCCCTGCTTGTCGCCACGTGAGAAGTATAAACTAGTGTTGTTTTCGGTGCTAATTTGGTTTAGTCGTTTGGCTATGGTTTATGTTTTTGGACGGTGGGAGGAAACCGGGGGACCCCGAGGAAACCCACGCGAACACGGGGAGAACATGTAAACTCCGCACAGAAACACCAACCAGCCCGATAGGAGGTTGGACCAGCAGTGTTCTTGCTGTGAGGCAACAGTGCTAGCCACTGGGCCACCGTGTCGCCCTATCGGAAAAAGGGGGAGGAAGTAGGGGTGGAAAGGGCGAAGCTTCAAGACGAAGATAACTGGAGTGAAAAACTCTGGTTATTTATAATGCTACCGTAATCATCTAATGGGTCAGATTACGGCGCTAATGAGGAGCCAGCCGTGTTGATCATAAGCACGTGATCCTCTCGAAATTAGTTTATAAATAAACCACACTTATGCACATTTTGGAATATTGAATAATACATACTTTATGGAAATGCCAAGATGCACATATATTTTAAAAATGCTAATTAAAACTGAGTAGGATAAACCTTTTATCCATTAAAAAAATAAATGTGCATAAACTACAATTGAAACACATTTACTAACTAATTTCCAGCATGCACATCACAAAAGTCACATGATTTCTGTTTAACATCATTTGATAACAAAAATGTGTGTAATGGAATGGACAAACCAGTGGACCAACCACATTACACATTCATAATTTAGATACAATTTTACAAAGTCTGTTATTTTTCTGATCACATTGCAAATGTTATGGTCATTCTATAATCCCTTTGCAACCTTCCATCATCAAAGTGGTTCAGTATTATTACTAGGGCTGGGCGATTTGTCCTAAAATCAAAATCTCGACTAACTGAACATTTTACCTCGATTACGATTAATAAATGATTATTTTATTTATCTATTTTATTTTTCGCCCTCATAATTCACTGACAAGTTTTGCACAGTAAATATGCTCACATATTACAAGTGAGAGATTTTTGAATGAAGGGTGCATGACTTGAATACCTATGCATACCCAAACACATTTGTACACATTGCTATGCTTAATGAAATCTTCCACACCGCTCATCATTGGTCATTCTCAATACATTCAAAAAAGGGCTTCCAAATTGTTGAAAATTTCTTTGGTTTGTCTGCAATCTCATCTCTAATCTTTTTCAAGTCTTATACATTACAAAACTCTGAAAGCCATGTCTCAAGAGTGATTCAGATTGAATAAATTAATTCACACCAACAAAACTGTAAAAGTCAGGTATAGAAAAGTATAGAAACAGCTATTTAAAGGAGCTTGTATACTATCGTGCAGCGTATGTTCAATCAAACAGTAATAATCTTTAAATTGTCTTTATTACTCATAGCTCATTGGCTTATTTACTGCTTCAACATGCCACTATAGTGTCATGTCTTTAATTGTCTATTAATGGAGACTCATTAATCGCTCGTTAATCAATGTACGTAATTGTCAAGTATGTAATTAATCCCATTCATGAAACATTCAGATTTAAATACTGTATATAATCTAAAATGTTCATTGTAAAGGTGTGACTTGGGGAGTGTTTTCAGCCAGAAAGCTTTGGATTATTTTGTCTGTAGTAAGGCAGTAACAGCAGTATTCATCTTGCTGTTCTTTACTCCCTCTTGGACGCTGTCTTAGGTCATTGAAACCATAAGTGCCGTGGATAAAGATGAACCACCCAGCGGGCATCGTTTCTTCTTCTCCCTCACTGCAGAGACAGCTGGGAACATGAACTTCACTCTCCGAGACAATAAAGGTATGCAATTTCATTGAGACAGTTTATAGTATCCTTGAAACCCAGCTCCTGTTCTTGTTCATGAATAAGCTATTCATAGTAATTTGCCTTCTCTTTTTTTACATGATCGTCATCTTTCTGTCTGCAGACAATACTGCTTCTGTTCTGACGAAGCGGAGTGGTTTTCAGAGGAGGGATCAGTCTATGTATCGACTGCCGGTGTTGATAGTGGACAGCGGGACTCCTGCCCTCAGCAGCACTAACACGCTGTCTATTAGAGTGTGTGACTGCGACCCTGATGGGACGCCCCAGTCGTGTGGCACAGAGGCCTTCATGCTGTCAGCAGGACTCAGCACCGGAGCACTCATCGCCATCCTTGCCTGCATCATCACCCTGCTTGGTAGGAAAAACAAACATTTAAACTTCTTAAGAACACACACAAAAATGTCGGTATAGGAATATAATTTTCCTATTTTCCTATAATAGGCCCTGGAATTGATTTGGGGGGAATTTTAATATCATTTTTATTATTATTATTATTATTATTATTATTAATAATAATAATAATAATAATAATAATAATAATAATAATAATAATAATAATAATAATTATTATTATTATTATTATTATTATTATTATTATTATTATTATTAGCATTATTATTATTATTATTATTATTATTGTTATTATTATTAATATTATTATTATTATTATTATTATTATTATTATTATTATTATTAATAATAATAATAATAATAACAATAAGTATTATTATTATTATTATTATTAATGTTGTTATTATTATTATTATTATTATTATTATTATTATTATTATTATTATTTTATTATTATTATTATTATTATTATTATTATTATTATTATTTTTATTATTATTATTATTATTATTATTATTATTATTATTTATTATTATTATTTTTTTATTAATAATAATAATAATAATTATTATTATTATTATTATTGTTGTTATTATTTTATTATTATTATTATTATTATTATTATTATTATTATTATTATTATTATTATTATTATTATTGTTGTTATTATTGATATTATTATTATTATTATTATTATTATTATTAATAATAATAATAATAATATCAAAAGGTATGTCATATAATTAGCTTTTTAATTCTTTTTAATTAATTGTATCTGAGTTGTCTTTTATGTTTAAATGTTTTTATTTTTGAAGCAACACATTTTGTCAAGTATTTAAATTTTGTTTACATTAATTCATTTACCAGACGCATTTATCCAAAACGGCTTAGATATGAGGATAAACAAAGCACTTCAAATCAGAGAAAGAAGTATATTAATGCTACAATAATTCTAAGTAGGTTACTTTTTTGTTAAAGTCCACAAGTGTAATTCATTAATAAAGAGTGGTAAATATATATAATATAATGCTTATTCCTAAATATTTCCCCTGTAATATAAATTACTATAGTATTTTAAATGTGTAACACCTGGTTTTATTGGATTGTTTGTTTTTTGCTGTTATATACTATCATTTCTTTGTGTTTAGTACATTATATTATTTGCAGTAAATAGTTGAACTGAATAACTATGCCTCAAATGTTTCATTGGCAGTTTCATTGATCACTGAGACAGAACTGGATTTATGTTTGTTTCGATTTTAAAAATGAAAATTGCAAAAATAGCTTATATGAGCTATGCTATATTTGCCAAGTAGCTTTTAGCATAGCTTGCTGCATTTCCCAGAGGGTAGCTTTTAGTGTAGTTAAGCTACATTTTAAGTAGAGTAGCTAATAGCTTAGCTCACTACATTCTGGTACCTATGGAGAGGAAAAAGAATGTGTCATGTACATGTGGTTTGACAAACCCACTCATCTGCATGAAGCACACAAAGAATTACAAAATGTTTTTGTTTTTTTGTTTTTCCCAGAAGCATGGAGTGTTGGTAAGAAAGTATCTGGAAAAGATAATGTGGAGAGAATAGAGTGTTCTCTGTGATTAATAGAATATTGAATGACCAATGTTGTTTCATAAAATATTAAAAGAATATTAAAATACCATCTCATAGTTCATAATCCATTTCATTAGAGTAAGTAAGTTTTGCAAAAGCTTCAATTATAATCCATGTGAAGCTGGAAAATATATTTCTTACGGTAGTGAACGCTCAACAAAACTCATTTGTGTTTTATACAAACTCAGTGCTTCCAACGGTGACTAATCTAAAACACCTCTGATTGGCGACTGTGATCAAAAGCTCAACAGACTTGTATTTGATTGGTCATTACAAAGTGTAGAAAGGCTATCTGATGCAATCTGTGCAGCTCCTAATGTAATGCTGAAAACGGACATACTTTATTAATTTCCTCATTTCATTTTAATTGTGATAGCCATAATAGTTTGTTTAATAGTTTTTTTTTTTCTTTGCCACAAGCCCTTGTTAATTTCCAACCAGTGAATTTTACACACTGCTGCTTTTTGTTGTTTGCCTGCTGAACATTTCTAATGAAAACACAGACTATTTGTTGAACCGGTGTCTGGTCAGATCATCGCACAAAATTACTTTTATGTGAAAGGAGGCAGGGTGAGACTTGATGTGATCAGGATTTGGTCTCACTTAAGAGAAGAAAATTGCTTTCGATGCGGAGAAACGGACATTTTGATAAAAATGGTGACAATTTAATGTTACAAATACACTATTGTCAAACATATGGGGTCAGAGAGTGAAAGCAAGAAATGAAACACGTGTTGACTTTTTAACAAGATTACATTAAGTCAAGATTTATAAACTAATTTCGAGAGAAGAACATGATATGACTCGTCTCTCATCTGCAAACATCGATAAACCAATCGGATTAATCCAAACCTACAATAACTAGCCCATTTCACCTTACTTCCCTTATCTTCGTTTTTGAAGAATCCCCCATCCACACCATCTCCCCTTTTTCCTCCTTTATCAGGGGGGCTTTCGAGAACTACACTGAAAAAAGTGTTGCATGCAAAACTGTTGCAAACTATTTATTTGTGTTGAATTTAAACAAACAAATTAAATTGAGCAGTGTTCAACTTATTTTGTTTGTTTAAATTCAGCCCAAATAAATTGTTTACAACCACTTAACGTAAAAAAAAATGAGTAAATCCAAGAAATCATCTTTGAATAATTTTTTTCAGTGTACTTGATCTCAGACCTCCTTACATGCTTATTGACCAGGCAGGAGCCCTGGGCTTAATTATCTCCGAACTCAGGGTTTTCTCCCAGTACAACATGCCAAATCTGCTAATAGTATCAAGCAATATCTAAGTGTGAACTCTTGAAATAATTTAAAAGTGACGATAACTAAATTCACTCTGTTACAAAAAGTTTATATGATGAATTTTTTTTTTTATATTTAACATCTATACAGTAACAGTAACTAATTGAGTTATAAAAGATAATAAAATATAAAATATTTATATAAAAATGTTAATGATACTATTGTTACTATTAGGGATGCTTTGATTGATCGGACGAATATCGGTATCGGCCGATAATCACATTTAACAACTTAATCGGTACTTGCCAATCTGGCCGATCTCATAGACCAATCACAAGTGTTTGTTTATGAGTTTACAAGCAGAGGAAGATGGTCTCTTTGTTGCAAGTGCAGCCATTGTACTTCCAGTTTTTTGAGCTGCTATGACGCGAGTGGAGCAATCACCCCTCTCTAGTGTCTCATCCAACCTCATGACCTCTCCGGGAAGCTCCGCAAGTCTTTTGCATATTCATAGCGGCTCTAGGATCCCCAAAAAATGTGTTAAAAGATCTGGAATTCATGGAAATGCTAGCGAATGAGCAAGATAACAGATCGCGAGAGGTCTAAGCATTACATTTTTTAGTTTAAATGAATAGAGTAGTAAAGATATCGAGAGTGCAAATCCCTTCCTCTCTCTCATTGAGACGTTTGCTGCCAATAGTTGGAGACAAGCAAAATATTTGAATGGTCCTGCATGTATTTAGGTCTTTTTACATATAACAAAAGCAAGTAAAGCTGCTTCTGACCATGACATGTTCACACCTAAATGGTTATAAGAGATGTGTTTAAGGTTTTATATGCAGCATCCTTGATTTATTCTCTTAGGAAAGGCAGGATAGATAAGGCAAGATTAAGACTCATACTTAGAAGGAAAATGTGCTTAATGCATTATAAAGCTTGAAGCATCAGAATCAGTACTCAGTATTGAATGAGCACTATGACAAGGAATTGGTACTCGGTATCGGCTGCAGAAATCCTGATCGGAGCATCCCTAGTTGTTACAGTTTGTAATTTGTCCTAATATGTAAATCTTGATTAAAGAAAATAGTTTGAGAAAAGCTGAAAACCTGTAACCATTGACTTCCGTGGTATTTGTTTTTTCTACTATGGAAGTCAATGTTAATTTGTCTTTTTGGTTGAACTATCCCTTTAATTGCTAGTATTTTATATATGGTAATGCTTAATTTTGATGGTCCATTTGAGTATTAGTAGACTGTCTGCTTAATATCAGTTGATACTGCCCCTTCAGCAGACATTTAACTGACTATAAGAAACCTTGCAAGTACATGTCAACTTGCACTAACCCTAACCCCAACCCTTACCCCAACCTAACAGTCTATTTATAATCTAATGAAAATTAGTTGGCATGTAGATGCAATGTAACTTAAATTCAACAAACGCACCATCAAAATAAAGCGTGACCTTTTTGCCCTTTTTTTATTCGAAACAACAATGAGACAGCGACAAGTGTCATTTATCAAAAAGGAACATCAGCTCGGTTTGGATTTCATGTTGCCTTTAACCGTGAATGCCTCTCCATTTTTATGTAGAGTGCTTTCCAAAGGCGGCTTCCAATCAAAGGATATTTGTCCAAATTCTGTTATTGTTTTCCAAGCCATTTTTAAGAGCTCTGTTGCATTTCCACCTCCCCCGTACTGACATTTAGCACACAGTCAGACTGGCATTGCTTTCGAAACGCTGGCACCACGGCTCTAACAGTTGGGACGTGGCTTGCGCCGAGTGGTCTGCTTGGCCACAATTGACTTGTTTACCCTCTCCAGGGAGGCTGCTGGTCTATATGATTGCTTATTATTTTGCGGCTTATTAGCTGATTGTTTGATGAGTGACCTCCACCCAATATGCACCATTCAGCTAGTCTGATTGGTTGACTGGTGTGTATTTGTGTTGATTTGTTAACCTGAAGACTGCGCTGAGGGAGTGAATGCAGGCCTGATGGTCTGATTGATTTCTTGATTATGCCATTGATAGGTTGTGTGTCTGGCTGCGCTGGCGAGATCCGTCCATGGACACAGCTCTATTTGTGGACAGATGTTGTCCTTTTTTTAAATGAAGAGCCTTGTTATTGTGACAAGAAGGGAATTTGTATGTGTACACACATTTCGAGCTGAGCCCTAGTCATTTCCATTGTTTGATTACTCGCTCTTTCTTTTTTTGTTGAGTGCAGAGATGACAAATAAGTAACAAAGAAAGCTCTTTCCGCCTCCTTGGTGCTATTACATCTAAGTGTGAACTAGTTCATTTCCATCTCCATAGAGACGTTAGTACTAAACGATAGATCTGAAATAATGCGCCACAGTGAAGCCGAGTGCAATATGCTTCAATTTCATGTTTCCTAAGAATGGGATCATCTCTGCTGTTCTCACACATGACTTGAAGCACATACATAAAATCGCTTCAAAAATAATTCATTTTTCAGTACAAAATGTCAAGTACGGAGAAGCAAAATTGCACGAGGCATTAAGACTTGATTTAAGAGTTTATTTTTTTATCCTATTGGCAAATTGCTTTTCCACCTGGTTTGGATTGTAAATCTAACTAAATGGGCAGAGGTTTATGCTTAAAACAACAAAAACACTTTATAAAAGGTTGAGGAATGCTTATGCTTCTGTTTAAATGTTTGATATGTACAATAAATGTTGAATACTTTTGTATTAACGTTTTTTTTAGGTTAAGTTGCTTTAAAATATAGATAATATGCTAACAAACATGTATAAGTACACAAGTATGTGTATATTTAAGAATATTTTTGCACTTGAAAATATCAGTTTATTGGTAACACTTTAACTGAATCTGATGTAGTTACACGTGTTCCATTCACTTACTATAGTAATTACGATGAATTATGTATAATTACATGTAACTTAAAATAATGTCTCCTTAAAATCACTTATAACCTTTTAATTTTTTTTTTTCTTAAGTATATATTAATAATATAATTCAATACATTTCTGGGAATCACTTTATTTGGATGGTCCCTTTTGCACATTTTGTTGACTATATGTACTGTAAGTTACTTTGAAACTATGCCAATTTATTGTCATTAGCAGTGTTGGGGAAAGTTACTTTTAAATAAAGTGCATTACAATATTGAGTTACTGCTTTAAAAAAAAACTAATTGCGTCACTAAGTTTCTTTTTATGGAAAGTAATGGGTTATATATTACTTTTGAGTTACTTTTCGTAACTTTTCCTTACCTGGCTGAGGTTTAATCTTTTTCAGAACGTGCAGGTTTTTTTCACCTTTTTTATAGGGAATCTCTGCATTTAACAACCACCTATATAACCTACTCCTTCATTTTTCCTTTAAAAAAAAGTGTTGGATAAAATTATACTTTGAGAACTTTCTGAGCGCAGAACTATATATGCTGTATATACAGATTAAGGAAAGCATGTAAAGTAATGTGTTTTGAATGTTTTGCGTTATTAGTTAAGTAAATTCACTGTCCATTGAGATAAAGATTGCAATAAAGCCTAAGAGTTCTAACATGAAATCATTTATTAAGGCAAAAACAGATTTTAAACCTTTAAAATGTTTAATAACAAAATAACCAGTAAGACGATAAAGTAATCCCCAAATCAAAATAAATCTTTGAGCTTTGTGCACTGAATAAATTGCTTCACGTGGCCTTAACGAATGTGTAAATCGTTTCCCAAAAGAGAAACAATCGTACTATTTTATAAAACGTTGTCGCTTCTACAGTAACATTAGAGAGTGTCTGCACTTCCTCAACAATAAAAGCAATAACCATCTTTTTAGTTTAGTCAAAATAATTGTTTCACATGGAGAACATGAAGTGCTGTCAATCATAGCTGGTGATAGGGTGCGGGTGTAATGCTTCACATCCATTTTGTTTGTGTTTTTTTTTTGATGTTTTGTTTCTTGCAGTTGTCAAGAGTTTTACTTACACATAATCTACACTTAACAACATTCCACTTTTTTTCTTCGATGAGTTCAAAATAACAAGAGTCCATTGCAAAAATGTAATCTCCGTCCTGCGATTCTGACTGTCTGTAGTGATGATGGCCGATTCACGAATAAATCGTTTTGTTTTAACTTGATTTTCTAAGTGAACCAGTCGAACCAGATCATTATATTGAACGAAGTTGTCATGAAACGGTATTCGTCTTCAGTAAGTACTAAGATATCGAATACACCCTCTGACTCAAAATAAACCAATATCCTGAGTTATTCAGTTACTAGAACAGTACGCTTACTCATCTGCTGTGAAAAAAGAGACCTGATGATGATGATGATGAGTGCGAGCCGACTGTCTATTCATTCGCAAAAAGCTTGCTCATTGAGTGTGTGGTTCAACCTGACTAAGGTCATTTTTATTCTGAAATATATTTTGAACAAGCCAATTAAGCAAGGTAAAAAGTAACATGTATTACATTTTTTTAAAAGTAACTAATAATATTACTTATTTTTTAAGTAATAAAACACGTTACCCCCAGTGGTGTAGTCCTAAAAAAAAAGGTGGTGTACTATTACACTCGACCCAAATTTTAAATAAAAGTAGGCAAAGAAACAACGAAAGTCAGTGTTTCTTTGATTCATTAGCTATATATTATATATATATATATATAAGCTAGCCTTGGCAATTGGCTGTATGTATACAGCATGTAGCTTATATAATCATTTTAATACTGAAAAGAGTCAATCAAGATAGTTACAACAATTTAGTTAACTTTTATTTAAGTTAACTCAATAGGGCCTGTGCATACAAAAAGACAGCTTTTTATCGTACTTTCTTTACTTATTACTTTACATTTAATAGGTTCCTTTAAACATCAATCAACCATTATTTTTGATTGTCATATTCGTGCATGCTTTTTTAAAACCAAACTATTAGGACTCTGTCTTCTGTTGTCACTATTATATACTAGTAGTTACCCTTTTAAATTTCAAATTGTTATGTGATTTAAGAGTAGTCTTTGCCTCATAAAAAAAACATTTTAGTGTTTATATATAGTGTCTATATATAGTGTCGTTTCCTGTAGCGGTAGCCACAATTAAGAAAAATATGAAATACTGTTGTGCAGGGGCAATTTTAGGATTTTCATTTTAGGGCGGATCAGGAACAGATCATTTTGGGGTAAACAAAGAAAAATGTATATACATTTACACACATATATATATTTTTAAGTAAGAATTTAAAATAATACACAAAAAATTGGGGAATTTTAATCAGAAAAATAAGTGAGTATACTGAGGGTATATGCTATTATTAATCCTCAGAAGTGTTAATACCCAAACAGCTCATGAAAAAAAGTAAGCATACTGAGTATACATGCATATAGCAAGGACTACACCACTGGTTACCCCCAACACTGGTCATTAGAGTATTAGCAAACTGGCTGCTTAATATCTGCTAATACTGCTCCACCAACAGAAATTCTTCTGACAATATACAGTAGGAAACTTGGCAAGTACATGTCAACGTGCACTAACCCTTACCTTAACAGTTAACCAATATTCTAATGAAAACTATTTGGCATATAGTTGCAATGTAACGTAATATCAACAAAATGTGTTAAAGCGACCATCAAAATAAAGTGATACCTATTTCTGTGTTGACAAAGCTGAATTTTCAGCATCATTACTCCTGGTGTCACACAGATGTTCTGCTTAAAGTTGCTGTGATTCTTTGATGAGCATTCAGTCACCTATATTATTAGGTTCTATATGACGTTTTTGTCAAAATTTAGTTAATTCAATATTGTTCTGTTACAGATTTTTTACATTATGTATTCATTTTGGACCTTACATTAAAAAAATGTATCCCATATAATTTTTGCTTTATTCAAAACCTTTAAACTCAATGATTCAAAACCACTCAGAATGCAAATAGAACCTAATAATTTCAGTGGCGATTCATTTGAAATAAAAATCCTTTGTACCATTATAAATGCCTTTACTGTCATTGATCAATTTAATATGTCCTTGCTGAGTATTAAACATTTGAACAGAAGTGCAATTAATAAGACATTCTCAGGAATACAAGGAAA